>NC_143254.1:122713628-123021961 GCF_984573655.1 Nuphar pumila | reverse complement strand
TGCCCTCCCACCTCCAGCTCGAGTGCCCTGCTTCATAACAGAGCCTTGATGAGAAAGAGCAAAGGGATGAAATTCAATTCCACTCATGTCTATCTTCATACCCCATTTTAGGATCTCATTGACACAAGTTGTTTTGATCAAATATAACCTCATAGATGTGATCTACACGATTCATTTAGTGAATACTAACATTTAAATAACTATAATTTAACCTTTGGATAGGATTTTATAGTGATAAAAAAATCAATGGCTATAAACATAACATTTATTTTTTACTTAAAAAATCATATTTCTTGTCAAAAAATGCAATCCCAAGGTCGATTTCTATACTGAATCCTTCTGTGTGGTCAGATTTGATCAAAACAACTTTGTGCTAATGAGATCATGTATGGGGGTATTACTATGGGGATGACATAGGGCATGAGCATAGCTGAACTCGGAGGGGTGTGAGTAAATTGGAAACAATAATAAAGAGATAAGAACATCACTTTCTATTGGCTTAGAAGTAGGCTTTGCTCACTTAAAAGTTTTGTGCTCCCTTCAAAAGATTGGAACTTGTGTGTGTGGTGGTCTTTTACGATAATAAAATATGGTGGCATACACTCCTTTTTTTTACGTATCTAGCCACCGCATGATAAATCCAATCACACACTGTGTTTAGCATGGTTATTTATTATATTAGAAGGTTTTATCATGTTCAATACACCATAAAATTTCCCTTTTAAGATGATGAAAATCAAGGGCCTACAATTCATGAAAACAAGAGTGGTTTAAAGATGACATAAAACATCACATTCAGTCAACTTTAACGCATGAAAATAATAAAACATAATAAAAATGATCCAATGATTATTAGATTTTGCTTTTGAAACTTAGATCTATGTAAATCAAGGTATACATCTAAGCTCCAAGAGCAAAATCTAATCGCTGAATAACTTTAACATATTCTACTTATTATTTTCACGTGTTAAAGTTGACTCAAATATGACAGTTTATACCTTTTTAAACCACCCTTATTTTGATGAATTGTGAACCGGTGATTTTTACCGTCTAAAAAAAAAATCTTATATAAAACCTTCTAATATACTAAATAAATCTTGTTAAACATGATTAAATTTACCAGTTGATGATTAGATCTATGCAAACAAGTGTGTCCCGAGTATGGTATCATTGTACAAAGCCACCATGTATTTTCCCATTTATATATATAGTGGAGAGAGAGAGAGAGAGAGTTGGGAGTAGGTGAATACAATCATAAGTGATGTATTTGGCATGGTCTATTTGCTAGGAATCAATCGTATTTTGACAGAAAAATGCAACTTTTTGAACTTTGAATATTTAAAATATAAAACCAATGATCTTCAAGCTTTAAGAAAACTTGCTCACATATGGTATTTGGACAGCCCAAGAGATCCCTACAAAATTAAGCATATAAATCACACCTACATGGTCAGATTTCACACACACAAAAAAAATAAAATCACCAAAATGACTCACCCATACGTATGTACCTGATACATTTTAACATTAAGATGGATGTATTCTTTTATATATATATATTATATATTGTATGTATATATAAATATTATATATATATATATATATGATTAATCAACATATGTTGACTAAAGTCAACATTGGTTGACTTCTAGCCATTGGAGAAAGGTGTCCAACGACTAGATTTCTATCTATTGGACCAGAGTTGCCAGGCGAGGAAGCGGGAAGCGAGGCACCTCTAAAATTTTAGGAAGCGGGAAGCGCGAGACGACTTAGGAGCAAACCAGAAAGCGTCTCGAAAGCGACCTATGAAGCGAACCGAAAGTGACATAGGATTCGAATGAGAAGCGAATAAGAATCGAAAAGGAAGAAAAAATATAATTATATATTTTTATTTTATCAAAAAATAAGATTTATGTCATCATTGACAAAATAAAACATGTATCTAAGACAATAAATAATATAAGTTGCAATTATCTAACAAATGCATCATTTGCAGCTTTCAAGGATTTAAAAAAAAATACATCAAGAGAAGATCATAATTTACATTTCTTGTTGCAACCATTTAACAAATGCATGCAAACACTAAATAATGCATTAAGAAAACTAATAAATTTGATTAAAAAGCATACATTTTTCAATGAAAGAATTAAATGACTTGATTGTTGTAAATCTTGTAATCTCTGCAACATAAAAAATGAGAAATCAATAAACTCAAAGATTATATAGAGATATGGTTAAATTTTTAAGCTATAAAGTTCTAAACTGTAATTTATAAGCTATAAAGTTCTAAACTGTAATTTATAAGCTATAAAGTTCTAAACTATAAACTTAAAATTAACATAATTCACTATTTCACTTCATCATGCAAGGTTCAAAATAAAAGTACATATCAAACCAGCAAAATATTACAAGACCATGACAAAAAAAGTAACAAAAAAAGTAATATAAAAGTTTTTAAGTTGGACTATTTCAACTACATCATCAAAAGAATAATTAAAAATTCAAGAGTTCATTAATCTGTCATCTTTCTCTTACCCTTCAAGTCAGCAATAAATCGAGAACTTTCTGCATCATCACGTGTTTCTTGTCCTCCACGACCATTTTCTGCTCATTCCTTCATTTCCTATAATGAATATGTTAAAAAATAAAAATATTCAAAAACCTTAATTTAAAATATAAAAACTATATATATAAAAAAAAGTAAAAATAAAAAACACAAGATCAACTTACCTTGCCTAGGTCTTCTGCTAAAGAAACGATCAATCTGACCTTGAGGAACTGATGGTCGCTCTTGTATATTTGCAATTCTACTAGTTATGTTGGATTGATTTGTATCATCTTTAAGTTCATTTGTACGTATGATTATTGGAGGTAATGAAGCTCTTGGCTGTGCATCTTTGGGTTTGGATTTGGAAATAGTGCTTAATTCTTGTGCACTATCATCCAAATCTCTCCATCGCATGTCCTCTAATCTCAACGTATTTTCTTTTATAATAGGAAGTTCTGGATTGATATCCCATTTTCGACTAGGCCCTTCTTTGTAGTGATTGTTGTACCTTTTATAACAAGAATATAAAATATGAATGCTAATAAACAATCAATAATAGAAAAAGAGAAAAAAAATACCAAAACAAAAGTACAACACAGTTTAATTATATCTGTCAATCAATCGAAAATTGGAATGAATATATACCAAGGTATCAACACGATCTTCATTGAGCCTATTTCTTTTAACATTGTGAATATAACTATAGGTGCTCCACACTATTTTTGCAAAAGATATGCTAATAGGTTGAGATAAAACTTTAATGGCTAATGCTCTCAACTCAGGTGTATCACCACAATAAAAATGCCACCAATTAAGCACCGGCATTGTAGGATTCAATGCATCTATTCTTGCTGCATTTCGGCTAAATCTTTCACTTCTTGATGCAAAAGCACAAGTTGTGACCTATAAAGTGTAGATAACTCTTCATTTTCAGCAGATATGACTTCAAGGGCGAGTATTGCACTGCCTAAGATATCATTATCCTTTTCTGTAAAAAAATTTGTTTAATAACTATAACAAGAAAATGCAAATGAAATAATTAAATAATTAAATCATTAAACTTTAAACTTTATTTAATAGATAGAATAAAATTTTTACCAGGAGAAACTCGTTTGACCCCTCCTGCTGCTGGGATCTTGAGATACTCCGACTCGTAATATTTTGGAGTAAGCATGTGGGCTAGACTATGTAGATGCACATTCATTCTATCTCATCTATTTGAGACAATCTGATGAATCTTTTCATATAAATCTGGTTGTCCTTTTAAATTGTCTTTTATTTTCCCCAACATGTTGTTCATGCCTTCATACACTTCACCAATTATAGGGCCTTCTTGATCACAAAATTGAATCATCTTATATATAGGTTTTGTAATCAATAATGCTAAACATACATAATCCCAATATTCTTTATCAAGAACAGTTGTTTCTGTTGTAACAACCATTTTTTTCATAGTTTCATCCGTGCATGATTGCTTCCACTCGCTCCATCTATCTGAAATTACTGTGAGCCTCAAGCTCTCCCTCACATCAAGCAAGCGCTTCAAAGTAGTATAATGTGAAGCAAACCTTGTTTTTGCAATATTTATTAGCTCTAATTTTTCATTGCTTTTAAAGATTGCTAGTGTTTTTGAATGGTTTGTGATATACTTCACAATTTCTTTACTCTGCAAATATGTTTCTCCGAACCAATGAAACTCATGTGCCAAATCCTTAAAGATCAAATTAAGTGTGTGCACAATACAAGGTGACCAAAAAATATACTTATACGTTTGTTTTAATTCTTTACCTGCTAACTTGCAATTTACTGCATTGTCTGTAATCACTTGCACTACATTAGAAGGCCCCACAAGTTTAAATCCCGTCTTCAAAAACTCGGCAATGTTTGCAGCTGACTGTTGCACATTAGAAAAATGGCTTGCATATAAGAATATCGAGCCAAAACAGTTTGATGCAAGTATATTTATCAAGTGTTTGTTCTTGATATTTGTCTAACCGTCAGAGACACTGGAAACTCCAAACTCCTCAAACTTTTCTCGAAATTCATTTAACTTTCTGTGAACACACTCTTTCTCACTGTTAAACAACGTTCACACTTTTTCATATGATGGAGGTTTATATCCAAGCTATGGTGATCGAAGCACATTCAAAGGTATGCCATTTGTACACAAAAATCTGATAATTTTGTGATCTACATCATCTCTTTATACATTTTTAAAGGTATCACGAATATTAACTGTTTTTTGGCTTCCACTAGATGATGTAGTCATACTAATAATCTTCTTCGAATTATCAATTCTTGATCTCCTAAACTCAAATGCACTTGATGAAACCTCCACTCGGCGAACTTGCCTCTTGATTTTTTTTGCCAATTCTGCATTTTTTGCAACTAGAGGGCAAAAGGCAATCCCAACACTTTGTTCCTTTGGAGATTCCATGAGATGTGCAAAAACTCGAGTACATGACCCATGATAAATATTTTTGCAGTGTCTGCACATAAAAACCTGGGTTCTACCTTGCTTTCTTTGCCCACTCTTCTTTTGTTTCAATACATGGCGCCATAACACTGTTGTTTTATGCATGCTAGGTGGTTCATCATCTTGGTCATCTTCAGAATAGTAGTCATCCAAGTCATATTCTTCTTTATCTTCCTCATAAAAAAAATTTCATTTCTGTTCTCAAACTGATATGGACAATCAGAAGACCTCTTGCCCTTTCTTGCATTGTCCTTCCCAACACCACTAGACGATTCATGCTCCAAACTGTACAAAGAATCATCATAATTATCGTAATCATACCTTGTGATGGTCATTAATGAAGCAAAGAACAAACAAATATACCTGCATCATAAAAGTATAGGAATCATAAAAGTATAGGAATCATTTTAGAACACTTTAAAAAAACTATTATTAACAACAAAGGATTGAGAGTGAAGAACACAAATCATTAATGAAACTAGAATGCCAAAACAAAAGGAAAAAAAAGAGACCCAAAGTGAACCATGAACGTTCCTTGCAATCGAGTTCCCGTAAATTACCGTGGGGTTTACTAAACAACTTCAATGTCAACGCACATAAACTAATCATGCTCATTTCTTAAAATAATCTAGACAATATGTATCACACACAGCTTCACAGTCACAATCTAAATTTCAGAACTGTGAAACCAATCAGTTTTCCTTTTTCTAATATCATTAACACCCATAATGAACACAGGAAAGCATCAAGCCTTAAAATTCAAGTTTAATTAAACTAAATCTCAAACAAACATGATAGTTTAAACACCACAGATTTAATTTAAACAAGGAAATCACAAATAGGTAGAAGCCTGATAAATCCAATCTAAAAAGAACTGCAGACTATAGTTCTATTTATTCTTATTAAAATTTTTGGTTTAATGCCCATCAAATCAAATTTAACGAATCAGTACATGAATCAGCTAAGAGTCCAAGACTCAATGCATATAACAAAATCTTTGTATAAAACCCATAAGGTTATATATATGATTCTTGAAAACCCGTCTGTAATAAACATCAGACTTATACACACAAGCATCGATCAATCGATTTAACTACAATCAGTGTGAACCCATTTTAGAAGGATGCATATTAAAAATCTATAATGCCAATCAATTTATTTTAAACAGAAACAATCTTGATCATACGTGAACCTAGTACAAGAAACAAGCAGATCAACATTTAAACCAACACATCTAATTTAAACAGAATTAAAATCTCAGTAAAAGTCCTTAAAAGAAATTAGATCTTTTTATGTTCATCTAAAACCCAAATAAGAAAATTGATACCCGAATCAGCAAAGACAGTCAGTGTTCTGTCCATATCACAGGGGGTGTACCCGGAGTGATACATCTATTCCTATACAAGGCAGCGATAGCCCCTATTCGAGTCTAAAGCCACTCACCCTATGGTAACTGCGCTCATTGATTCCACTTTTTGACAGATTGCAAAAATCTGAATGGGAGACATTCAGACAAACTTAAGAAAAAAGCGGAAGAGGACATCAGAACTGGTTTAAAGAAATAAAAAATTACCGTGTTCACCCACATCCGGAACAACCAAGAAAATTTGGTCATCGGACGTCAATGGATTTCAGAAACGTAGTCTCAGACTCATCCGAACATTAGTGGATGAGAGAGGAGAGCGAATCGAAAGAGAGAGGTCGCCAGACGTCAGTGGATGAGAGAGGAGAACATACCTGAACAGAGACATTGCCAACGTCGCTCGAGGAGGTCTTCGGTCATCGGACGTCAACAAAGGAGGAGGTCGCCGGTGAGAGAGAGAGAGAGAGAGAGAGAGAGAGAGAGAGAGAGAGAGTCGGGTGAAAAACAAAACCCTAAGCCTTCGTTTTTTATGTTTTCACGATTTTTTTTTTAAATGTTCATTTTGCCCTTATTCAGAAAAATATTTTCTTTTAGTTTCTTGTTTTTCACGTGTTAATTTTGTTTTTAAAAAGGGCAAAATAGACATTTCATAAATGTGTACCCCTTTAAAGGGGGACGCATCCCTTTTAAAGGGGTACGCATTTCCCTTTAAAGGGGGGCGCATTTCTTCTTTTTTACGTGCGCTTTCCCATGCATTTTGGAAGTGCTGCATTTCGCGCTTCCGAAACGCGTCTCGGGGAAGCGTGCTTCTCCTGATACATGTGTGTTTTCGGTAACTCTGCGTTGGACCCTCTCCAATGACTAGAAGGAACTCTCTATTCTCTTTTTACTCTCTTCTCCCCTCTATAAATAAGTGTGTATGTGCATATGTGACATTTGAGAGAGTGATGGGTAGTTCTAGATATTTTTTAGTGTTCTTAAGTGCATTTTATGTATTTATTTTTTATGTATTTTATTGTTCACTATGAATGAAATCATTTATTCACAAAACTTGTATTAGTTTGTATCTTGTTAGTATTAAAATGTATTTCGATTTGGCATTTGGATTATGATTTGGAATGTCTTGGGTTCCACGCCATTTCGTGACATGGTATCAAAGCAAGGTATTTTGGTCTTGGTATTTTGTTCGTGTTTGTGCTTCGAAAGAAATATCTGAATTGATTAACGGCTTGGACTTGAGACTCTCGTATTTTGTTATGTATTTTCTTTGGATTCTCTACTTTAAATATTTATGGTACATATTGAAAAAAATGTGTTTGAAATATAGTAGATATTTATTAATATGTTAAAAATGAATGTTTTCAAGTTAATTAAAATTAAAACTTGTGAATTTTTTTTGACTTTTGATATATGTTTTGTGTAAGCATGTTTATGTGAAATATATGTTTTGATTATGAATATGTATAATTTTTGAAAAATGTTGTCATGAACATTATATTTTACAAGAGTATGTGGTTTTCTTTAAAGTCTTAAATACTATGCTTATATGTTTTTCATGTTGTTTGCAAAATACTAATTTTTTGTTGTTTGTATTTTGTTTTATCGTAATGATCATTGATGCCCTTAAGCATGTGTCAAAGCATGATTATAATGTATATTATGTGAATTTTATGTTAAAAATGTGTTAAGAAATTTAGATTCTTGTATAATGTATATCTTGAGTCATCATAATTTTAATTCTTTGGTAAGACAATGAATATTTTGTATGCTCTCATAGCGACATGCTCATGTCCCATATTTTTATGTGGCTTCAATGATTAACTTTACAATATTGCTCTCGTTATGCTAAATTAATTCTTTGAAAAACATCCTCGATAGATTATGCTTGAGAATGATCTTGGATATTTTTATATATGACTTGTGTTCATTTCTCTTTGTCATTCGTATTACAAATGACTCTTGCATTGGATGCTTTGTTCACATATACTTGAATGCATTTTTTATGTCATATAGTGCCACTTAAAAGGTTTATATTTGATGCATTATGAGTGATATTTAGTATGTAGTATTAAAATTCATAGCTTTTGTCTACCCTATGTAGCTATAAGTTATTAGATTATCTTATTGCTTTGAGTATTCATGATTAGTGATAATTATGTATGTGTTTGGGTTTATAAATAGTTCCTGGAGGATCTATATGTGTTATTTCCTTAATGTTACATGTCATTGTTTTTTCATAGTAGACTTTTGATTTAAATCTAAAAGGCATTTTTTTTAGATCAAATATATTGTTCGTCTTCTCTTTGAGAGTTATTGGATCCTTTGTATATTAGGTACCTTAGTGCACTTAATCCAAACTTTTGGTATATGACACTTTAAGTTTAAGGAGTGTTAAGTTGTACATGCATATATATATATATATACATATATTTGTTTCATATATATATATATATGTTATTTATATTCTATGTCACAGGGATTCGGCTAGCAGGGTGTCGCACCCGCGTCGACGCGACTCGACGCGGGTGCGGCACCAGGTGCGGTCAACCCGATCCTGGGTGCGTTGACCGCATTCAGGATCATTTAGATCCATTTTTTTTTTTTGGATTTTTTTTTTTAAATAAATTTGCCCTATGAAATGGGCTGCGGATTTTTTTTTAAAAAAAAAAAATCTGCTGACAGTTGCTGCTGCTCCTGCCTTTTCAATCCTAATCCTTCTTTTTCGTAAAGGATTTTCTCTCTCCATAATAAATGATAATGATGGTGGTAGCCTTGCTGATCCTTCTTTTTCGTAAAAGATTTTCTCTCTCCATAATAAATGATAATGATGGTGGTAGCCTTGCTGATCCTTCTTTTTCGTAAAGGATTTTCTCTCTCCATAATAAATGATAATGATGATGGTAGCCTTGCTGGATATTAGTATTCATTGTTCTCCTGACGAGATGGGTGCGCTATGCAGCTGTATATAAAATGAAATTTGAAAAACCCGCGTCGGGTTAGTATTCACTGTTCTCCTGACGAGATGGGTGCGCTATGCAGCTGTATATAAAATGAAATTTGAAAAAACCCGCGTCAGGTTAGTATTCACTGTTCTCCTGACGAGATGGGTGCGCTATGCAGTTGTATATAAAATGAAATTCGAAAAAACCCGGGGGAACCCCGAACCCTTTATATATAATTTTATTTTTTACATTTTTGCCCCTGCCTCACCCCCGCACCCGGGTTTTTTGGAAGTGCCGAATACCCGCACCCGCACCCATGTGACAGTTTATATTGATGTAATAGGTAATACCCTCTAGGGGTATTTTTGTCTTTTTTGTAATAGATGTCCACTAGAGAGAAATTTGCTTTTTATTTATTTTATTTTATTTTTATTATTTTCTTTATTGCATTGTTGGTGCTTTATGGTCATTGGGACCATAGAGTCGTTGGGAGCCCCAACGGTCACATTTATGACCATTGGGAGCTCCCAATGACTCTTATGGAAGCTCTCAATGGCTTTATGCCTTATGTCTTTTTGTATATAATGACACTGCTTGTGCTCATTTTTTCTCAAATGCTTCTCTTAAGCATTTATGCTCAATAAAGATGAATATTTTTATATTTTGTGTTTTTCTATTTAGTTTCTTAATGTCTTATATGCACTTAGTGCGTGTGATATTGCCCCTTGTTGACTATTGTTTTGTCTTATAATAGACTTGTGCTTTTGCACATTGTGATTGTGATATTGTAAGCCCTTAATGGTATTGGTTTGTTCTTATGCACTTTTGTGATCATGATCTTGTAATGCCCTTAGTGGCATTGTTTTTGTATTTTCTGTTATTTCATTACAAAAGTATCATAGTAATCTCTTATACTCTTATCACCTTGTTTAATTATACAAATTTTTTCTTGAAGAAAATATTTTCATGCCAAATCTTTTTGCACAAATATTTTCTTGAGAAAACTCCAAGCCTCACATGCTTTTTTGAATTTAATTATACTTGCCGCAATTTTGAGTTCTATACTATTAAGGAACCAAGAGAGAATTTAGGCATTTTCCGCTTTCCAATTCTCCACACTGATGAAATGATCTTTCGATGCTTTCTCTCACCATCAATTTTGGTGAAAGCGAGTTGTGGTTCACATGAAAGTACCATTCACATGTCTCCGTAACTTCTTTCCCTTGATATGGTGCTCCATAGTAACGGCCCACGTCAAATAACTGAAGTCATTTAGCTTGAATGCAACCATCGTCATGGATTCTTTTTCGCCCATCTTAATAAAGAGAAATTAGAAGTCTCTTTCCTTGCAATAGTGATCTTTGGAGAAGAGTTTGGAGAAGTCTCTTTCCTTCTAATCACGGTCTTTGAAGAAGTCTTACACAATCCCAAGAGCCGTAGGCTCTGACACCATGTAATGAAACAAGCAAAAAATACAAAAAGGATCTCAATAAGAATCAACACAAATACAAGAGAAGTGCACAAGCACTAATTCACCAAAAGATAATACTGTTAAAATGTAAAATTGTACATATATATATATATATATAATAATAATATTATATATATATATAAATATATTTTTCATTTCTTTTCTGTAATTTTTTTCCTTTATTTGTATTTTTTTGTCTTTATGTCATCTAGTTCAGTTTGAACTAGAATGACTCTTGCGAGTCAAGTCCTGTCCTGACTTGACTAGCAATAGAGTTGTTGGACACAGTCCAACAACTCTATTTAGAGTCGTTGGACTGTGTCCAACAGATCTATTGAGTCCTCCTCTTTCAGCTGTGTATATAAAGGGGTGCAGCCCCTCTTGTATTCTATTACAATGCTTAAGCAATTGTTTTTTCATATCAATAAAGAATACCTTTTTATTTTTATTTTGTTTTTAAGGGTTATGCTTTAGTGTCATTCATGACACTTTCCCTTGTGAATCTAAGCTCGTGTTTCGAAGATCCCTATTTCATTTCATGGTATCAGAGCCGCAGAAGTACTAGATTTTGAGGAAAAGCTGCCTCGGTTTTTGTGCCCATTTGCAAAAGTATTCGCCACTTGAAGAGAAGTGTTTTATCACTTCATTGGAAAAGATTTCACATCTTGTTGTATTGTATTTTATTCTTTCTTTTTCATTTCTCTTCTCATTTTTCTTCTATCCCTATTCTTTCTTTCCTTGTAATCAATGGATGACAATGATAAAGTGACCATCATGCCTATGAAACTAAGCGATACGAAGTATGTAACATGGGCTTCAATCATGAAGCACCATATATGGGGAAAAGGCCTATGGAGGATTGTGGATGATTCCGATTCGGAACTTAAGCTATCTTTTACTAAAAATGAGAGAAATAAAGAGGTCCCTCTATCGGAAGAAGAGAAAATCAAGGCTCTTGCCTCATACGAGAAGAAATGGAAAGAATGGAGAATATCTCATGCGAAGATAATGTCATGGCTTATCAATAGCGTTGACATTAAAAAATGCTCAAGTCTTGCCAAATTTGATCATGCCGATAAGGCATGGGAATACCTTAAAAATATGTATTCCCTTAAAGATATTGCACACGTGTGCAACCTCCAAGAAAAAGTTCGAATGATGACACAAGGAGACAAAACTATTCGTGAATATTACAATAAGTTGTCTGAACTTTGGGAAGAACTTTTCCTTTTAGAACCAAAGTGTCATTGTGCCAAAGACATCGAGCTTCGTCTGAAACAACTCGATGTTGAACATTTTTACCAGTTTATCAATGGATTAAGGCCGAAATTTGAAACCACTAAATCGGCCCTCTTTCACCGAGGAAAAATTTCTTCTATTGTTGAAACTATTAAAGAGTTAACAATGGAAGAAAATAGTCTCCAGAAAGGTTCTTCAAAAATTGAAGATGATTCCGTTTTAGCCGTGTCTAGACCAGGAAATCATGTTCGATTATATAGGCCTCCTCACTTTAACCGACAAAATGATGACTATGATAAGAAGAAAGTTATTTGTCGTCACTGTCATGAACCGGGACACTACAGGCCATAATGTCCCAAACTTAAGGAGTTGAGAGAAAAAAGAGTTGCAATTGCTGAATCGGAGCCTAAAGATCTGGATGCACCAGTTTCTCTGGCCCAACTAATGAAGATTCTTCAGCCTCTCATCAAAGGTGCCTCTTCCTCATCTGAAGCTTCAACCGGCGCAGCAGCCTCATCTTTTTTTTATCCAGGTAAAATTTCTTGGCTCCTTGACTCTGATTCAAAGTCTATCCAAATGTAAAGGTCTTTTCTGCTGATGGGACTTCTCTTGAAATAGAAGGAATAGGAAATTTTGAAAAAAATTATAAAACAAAGAAATTTTCTATTCCAGAAATTAGACATGTTCTCAAATTAAATTTAAATCTTTTATCTATATCTTAAATTTCTGATTATTGGTGTAATATTTCCTTTTCTTCTCATGGTTGTTGGGTACAGGATCGCCAATCAAGCAAATTGATTGGGGAAGGCCATTCCAAAGGAGGACTCTATTACATGAATTTTTTAGAAATGTCAAAGAAAGCTTTTTGTTATAATATTCAGAAAATAGAGTTGGAACTGTGGCATAAGAGACTTGGTCACCCACATATAGCCAAAATCCAACATTTTCCAAATCTAGGGAAATTTTGTAACTCTGAATCATTTGATTGTAAAGATTGTATTCTCGGCAAAATGAAAAGATTATCATTTCAGAACAGAACTTTTTTCTCTTCAAGACCACTTGAATTAATACACTCGGATGTTTGGGGTCCTGCACTTGTAATTTCTAAAGGAGGATTTGTTTATTATGTTATTTTTGTTGATGATTTCTCCCGACATACATGAATTTACTTTCTCAAACATAAGTTTGAAGTATTTTCATACTTTCAAACTTTTCATAATATGGTTAAAAACAAGTTTCAAAATGATATTTCTATTTTTCGCACAGATTCAGGGAAAGAGTTTTTATCCACAGATTTTCAAAATTATCTTAAATTGCATGACGTCACACATCAAAGATTTTGTCCTTATACACCGCAACAAAATGGACTGGCGGAACAAAAACATTGCCATATTATAGAAACCACTAGGACTTTATTAATAGCAAATCAAGTCCTGAAAGACTTTTGGGCAGAAGCTGCCTTAACTGCCACCTATCTCATTAATAGGATGTCATCTTCTTCGTTACAAAATATCACTCTCATTGAAAAACTTATGAACATTTCTCCAGACTACTCTAGACTAAGAATATTTGAGTGCAAATGTTTCATATTTACTGACAAAAATGATAAACTTTTCCCTCGTGCGATTCCCTTTGCCTTTTTAGGATATGATGAAAATGAGAAAAGTTATAGATGTTTTGACTTAAAAAATAATAGACTATATGTGTCTAGAAATGTTTCCTTTCTTGAAAAGGAGAGCTTCTTTGATTTTAGAAAATTAAAAGATGTCACTGAGTACTCCTTTTTGCTAGATCTAACATCAACATCTGATGAATATGACCTTGACTGTAACTTTGATGATGATCAAAGAATTATTGATCTTAATCATAATGTTGAAAATGAAGAAGTTCATAGGGATACTAGTATTCAATATTCCTGGCGACAAGAGTCTAATCCTCCATGTGCACTTAAAAAATATTCTAACATTCCAACTAGACCATCATCTCGAGTCTCGAGGCCTCCAGGAAAGTTTGTATCATACGAGTCCTTCTCACCCATATATAGGGCAGTTATTGCATTAATTCACTCATATGAAGAACCATCCACATATTTTCAAGCAAAAAATGATATCAAATGGATAGAAGCCATGAAAGCTGAATTAGATGCACTTAAAAAGGCTTCTACATGGACTATTCAAGATCTTCCTCCAGGGAAGAAAACTATAGGATGTCGATGGGTTTATAAAATTAAAACCAAGTGTGATGGTACTCTTGAAAGATATAAAGCCTGATTAGTAGTCAAAGGTTATGCCCAAGAATATGAGATTGATTATGAAGAAACCTTTGCTCCGGTGGCTCGTATGACAACTGTCTGAACCTTAATTGCCTTAGCTTCTATCAAAAAATGGTTTATTTTTCAAATGGATGTCAAAAATGCCTTTTTAAATGGAAAGCTAGTTGAAGAAATATACATGGAACCTCCTCCTGGTCTAAGTATTCCTAAGGGTAAAGTTGTTAAAATGTAAAACTGTACATATATGTATATATAATAATATTATATTATTATATATATATAAATACATTTTTAATTTCTTTCTTTTCTGTATTTTTTTCCTTTATTTTTATTTTTTGTTTTTATGTCATCTAGTTCAGTTTGAACTAGAATGACTGTTGCTAGTCAAGTCCTGTCCAGACTTGACTAGCAATAGAGTTGTTGGACTGACACAGTCCAACAGCTCTTAATAGAGCTGTTGGACTGACACATTCCAACAGCTCTAAATAGAGCTGTTGGACTGTGCCCAACAGCTCTATTGAGTCCTCTTTCAGCTGTGTATATAAAGGGGTGCAGCCCCTCTTGTATTTTACTCCAATGCTTCTTAAGCAATTGGTTTTTCATATCAATAAAGAATACATTTTTTATTTTTATTTTGTTTCCAGTTATACCCTTTTTAAGGGTTATGCTTTAGTGTCATTCTTGACACTTGCTCTTGTTAATCAAAGCTCGTGTTTCGAAGATCCCCATTTCATTTCATGGTATCAGAGCCGCGGAAGTACTAAATCTTGAGGAAAAGCTGCCTCGGTTTCCGTGCCCATTTGCAAAAGTGTTCGCCACTTGAAGAGAAGTGTTTTATCACTTCATTGGAGAAGATTTCACATCTTGTTGTATTGTTTTTTTTTTTTTTTTCTTTCTTTCTCATTTTTCTTCTTGTTTCTCTTCTATCCCTATTCTTTCTCTCCTTGTAATCGATGGATGACAATGATAAAGTCACCATCATGCCTATGAAACTAAGCGATACGAACTATGTAACATGGGCTTCAATCATGAAGCACCATATATGGGGAAAAGGCTTATGGGGGATTGTGGATGGTTCCGATTCGGAACCTAAGCTATCTCTTACTAAAAAGGAGGGAGATAAAGAGGTCCCTCTATCGGAAGAAGAGAAAATCAAGGCTATTGCCTCATACGATAAGAAATGGAAAGAATGGAGAATATCTCATGCGAAGATAATGTCATGGCTTATCAATAGCGTTGACATTAAAAAATGCTCAAGTCTTGCCAAATTTGATCATGCCGATAAGGCATGGGAATACCTTAAGAATATGTATTCCCTTAAAGATATTGCACACGTGTGCAACCTCCAAGAAAAAGTTCGAATGATGACACAAGGAGACAAAACTATTCGTGAATATTACAATGGGTTGTCCGAACTTTGGGAAGAACTTTCCCTTTTAGAACCAAAGTGGCATTGTGCCGAAGACATCGAGCTTCGTCAGAAACAACTCGATGCTGAACATTTTTACCAGTTTATCACTGGATTAAGGCCGGAATTTGAAACCACTAAATCGGCCCTACTTCACAGGGGAAAAATTCCTTCTATTGTTGAAACTATTGAAGAGTTAACAATGGAAGAAAATCGTCTCCGGAAAGGTTCTTTAAAAATTGAAGATGATTCCGTTTTAGCCGTGTCTAGACCAGGGAATCATGTTCGATCATATAGGCCTCCTCACTTTAACCGACAAAATGGTGACTATGATAAGAAGAAAGTTATTTGTCATCACTGTCATGAACCGGGACACTACAGGCCACAATGTCCCAAACTTAAGGAACTGAGAGAAAAAAGAGCTGCAATTGCTGGATCGGAGCCTAAAGATCAGGATGCACCAGTTTCCCTAGCCCAACTAATGGAGATTCTTCAGCCTCTCATCAAAGGTGCCTCTTCCTCATCTGAAGCTTCAACCGGCGCAGCAGCCTCATCTTTTTCTGATTTAGGTAAAATTTCTTGGCTTCTTGACTCTGGTGCATCTTTTCATATGACCCCAAATAATCAAAGTCTATCCAAATGTGTTAAAAATAAAACAAGTGTGTCAAAGGTCTTTACTGCTGATGGGACTTCTCTTGAAATAGAAGGAATAGGAAATTTTGAAAAAATTTATAAAAAAAAAAATTTTTTATTCCAGAAATTAGACATGTTCCCAAATTAAATTTAAATCTTTTATCTGTATCTCAAATTTCTGATTATGGGTGTAATATTTCTTTTTCTTCTCATGGTTGTTGGGTACAGGATCGCCAGTCAGGCAAGCTGATTGGGGAAGGCCATAGAGAAGGAGGGCTCTATTACATGGATTTTTTGGAAATGCCGAAGAAAGCTTTTTGTTATAATATTCAAAAAATAGAGTTGGAACTGTGGCATAAGAGACTTGGTCACCCACATATAGCCAAAATCCAACATTTTCCAAATCTAGGGAAATTTTGTAACTCTGAATCATTTGATTGTAAAGATTGTATTCTCGGCAAAATGAAAAAATTACCATTTCAGAACAGAACCTTTTTCTCTTCAAGACCACTTGAATTAATACACTCGGATGTTTGGGGTCCTGCACCAGTAATTTCTAAAGGAGGATTTGTTTACTATGTTATTTTTGTCGATGATTTCTCCCGACATACGTGGATGTACTTTCTCAAACATAAGTCTGAAGTATTTTCATACTTTCAAACTTTTCATAATATGGTTAAAAACAAGTTTCAAAATGATATTACTATTTTTCGCACAGATTCAGGGGGAGAGTTTTTATCCACAGATTTTCAAAATTATCTTAAATTGCATGGCATCACACATCAAAGATCTTGTCCTTATACACCTCAACAAAATGGACTGGCAGAACGAAAACATCGCCATATTATAGAAACCACTAGAACTTTATTAATAGCAAATCAAGTCCCTAAAGACTTTTGGGCAGAAGCTGCCTTAACTGCCACCTATCTCATTAATAGGATGCCATCTTCTTCGTTACAAAATATCACTCCCATTGAAAAACTTATGAACATTTCTCCAGACTACTCTAGATTAAGAATATTTGGGTGCAAATGTTTCATATTTACTGACAAAAATGATAAACTTTCCCCTCGTGCGATTCCCTGTGCCTTTTTAGGATATGCTGAAAACCAGAAAGGTTATAGATGTTTTGACTTCAAAAATAATAAACTATATGTGTCTAGAAATGTTTCCTTTCTTGAAAAGGAGAGCTTCTTTGATTTTAGAAAATTAAAAGACGTCACTGAGTACTCCTTTTTGCTAGATCTAACATCAACATCTGATGAATATGACCTTGATTGTAACTTTGATGATGATCACAGAATTATTGATCTTAATGTTGAAAATGAAGAAGTTCATAGAGATACTAGTATTCAATATTCCAGGCGACAAGAGTCTAATACTCCATGTGCACTTGAGAAATATTCTAACATTCCAACTAGACAATCATCCCGAATCTCGAGGCCTCCAGAAAAGTTTGTATCATACGAGTCTTTCTCACCCACATATAGGGCAGTTATTGCATTAATTCACTCATATGAAGAACCATCCACATATTTTCAAGCAAAAAATGATATCAAATGGATAGAAGCCATGAAAGTTGAATTAGATGCACTTGAAAAGGCTTCTACATGGAATATTCAAGATCTTCCTCCAGGGAAGAAAACTATAGGATGTCGATGGGTTTATAAAATTAAAACCAAGAGTGATGGTACTCTTGAAAGATATAAAGCCCGTTTAGTAGCCAAAGGTTATGCCCAAGAATATGGGATTGATTATGAAGAAACCTTTGCTCCGGTGGCTCGTATGACTACTGTCCGAACCTTAATTGCCTTAGCTTCTATCAAAAAATGGTCTATTTTTCAAATGGATGTCAAAAATGCTTTTTTAAATGGAAAGCTAGTTGAAGAAGTATATATGGAACCCCCTCCTGGTCTAAGTATTCCTAAGGGTAAAGTCCTTCGCTTAGAAAAAGCTCTTTATGGACTTAAACAAGCACCAAAAGCTTGGTATGATAGGTTTAGTCGTGTTATGATTGATATTGGTTTTCAATTCTGTTTAACTGACACTGCTTTGTTTATTAAGAATTCTGATGCAGGGATCATTGTGCTTCTTCTCTATGTGGATGATATGATCATCACCGGAAGCGATAAACAGGGAGTTGCAACAATCAAAACACTTCTTAAATCTCATTTTGAAATGACTGATTTGGGCTTGTTGAGATATTTTTTAGGCATTGAAGTTGCTTATTCTCCTAGAGGATATTTATTATCTCAGACTAAATTTGCTTTTGATATTGTTTTCAGGTCTGGTATTACTGATGATAAGAAAGTTGACACTCCAGAAGTTGTTAATGTTAAAATGAAGATTGATGATGGAGAACTTCTTGCAGACCCTACTCCTTACAGACAGCTTGTCGGGGCACTTTCCTATCTATCCATTACCAGACCAGATATAGCACATGCTGTTCATACAGCAAGTCAATTTCAACATGCTCCTACTTCTGTTCATATGGGAGCAGTCATGCGTATTATCAGATACATCAAGTCCTCTCTTTCACGAGGACTTTTCTTATCTTCCTCCTCTTCTCTTGATTTAATTGCATATACTGATGCTGATTGGGGAGGTGATCCCAATAACAGACACTCAACCACTGGCTTTTGTGTCTTTTTAGGGGAATCATTAATCTCGTGGAGGTGTAAAAAGCAGCAGAAGGTATCTCTCTCATCCACCGAAGCTGAATACAGAGCCATGGCAACCACGACCATGGAAGTAGTTTGGCTCCGACGACTGCTTGCTGACATGGGAGTTGAAGCAACAAAGGCTTCACAAATGTGTTGTGACAACAAAAGTGCGATCTATATTGCCAGTAACAGAACATTCCACGAACGCACCAAACACATCGAAATGGATTGTCACTACGTCAGAGAGGAATATCTACACGGGATAATTGATCTGCCATATGTCACTTCAGAATATCAGTTAGCAGACTTCTTTACAAAGCCTCTCGCTGCTCCCCGATTTCACTTTCTCTTAGACAAACTTTCGCTCATTGTACCGTAAGTTTGAGGGGGAGTGTTAAAATGTAAAACTGTACATATATGTATATATAATAATATTATATTATTATATATATATATAAATACATTTTTAATTTCTTTCTTTTCTGTATTTTTTTCCTTTATTTTTATTTTTTGTTTTTATGTCATCTAGTTCAGTTTGAACTAGAATGACTGTTGCTAGTCAAGTCCTGTCCAGACTTGACTAGCAATAGAGTTGTTGGACTGACACAGTCCAACAGCTCTTAATAGAGCTGTTGGACTGACACATTCCAACAGCTCTAAATAGAGCTGTTGGACTGTGCCCAACAGCTCTATTGAGTCCTCTTTCAGCTGTGTATATAAAGGGGTGCAGCCCCTCTTGTATTTTACTCCAATGCTTCTTAAGCAATTGGTTTTTCATATCAATAAAGAATACATTTTTTATTTTTATTTTGTTTCCAGTTATACCCTTTTTAAGGGTTATGCTTTAGTGTCATTCTTGACACTTGCTCTTGTTAATCAAAGCTCGTGTTTCGAAGATCCCCATTTCATTTCAAAAGTCCTTCGCTTAGAAAAAACTCTTTATGGACTTTAACAAGCACCGAAAGCTTAGTATAATAGGTTTAGTCGTTTTATGATTGATATTGGTTTTTAATTCTGTTTAACTGACACTGCTTTGTTTATTAAGAATTCTGATGCAGAGATCATTGTGCTTTTTCTCTATGTGGATAATATGATCATTACCGGAAGCGATAAACAGGGAGTTGAAACCAGTGTTTTAAAACTCGCCGAGTCAACTCGTTGACTCGGCTCGGCTCGACCCTCCAGCGAGTCAACCCGGCAAGGCAAACTCGGTTTGCCAAAACTCGGGCTTGACTCGGCCTGACTCGGGCGAGTTCTGGGATGTTTGAAATTTGTTTTTTGAGTTTCAAATGGTAATGATATATTTACATATATGCAGTCTACTGTTTACTGTCTGTACAATCTAGTTGAAAAATCATAGATGCAAGTTGTATCTAAGCAATCTGACCTCATATATGTGTTCAACATGGTTTATTTGCTAGGAATCACACCTTTATCATATTTTTTTATGTAAAAATATGTTTTTTTGAGTCATGAAATTTTGGCATATTGTAGGCCATTGATTTGTGAAGCCCTTGAGAAACTTGCTTACATGTTGACAAACTATTTGAAAAAAAAAATTGTGTTCTAATAGATTGTATGTACAATTGACTTTTTAAAAACATACATTGAAAAGCTTACTCTATTGGCAAAACCAGGAGATTTTTGTATGCATTTGCTTTTGTCAAATAAAAAATGGTCTATTTTGCAGTTTCAGACCTTGTTTACCTCAAAATTGGGATTGATATGAAAAATCAGATAAACTGTTGAAATAGAGAACCAGGTCTTGAGTAAGGCTAAAAGAGTCTAGTACTTTCTGCAAGCTGATGAAATGGTTTGGGAGTCGGGACTTAAACTAGCAAAATTAATGATTTTTTGCTTGTCGTGACCAACTGTTCTACATCTAATAAACTTTTAATCTTTAAACTCCCAGATTTCTGTGGCACATGACAAATTGACTGTCAAAGTGCTTGTATAGATATCAAATTCAATTATTCAAGCAAACCTCTATAGCTCTTTGCAGTTGTTTTTATATTCTTACAGACATTTGGAGGCTATGTTTACTTAAAAACATGGTTTCAGACAAATTATATATTGTTTTTCTTTTAAAATCAAAAGTTAACAAAACCCGGTCTGAGTCACCGAGTTGACCCGCTGAGTCACGAGTCAATAAAGAACGAGTCGAGTTCCGAGTCACGGGTTTTAAAACCTTGGTTGAAACAATCAAAACACTTCTTAAATCTCATTTTGAAATGACTGATTTAGGCCTGTTGAGATATTTTTTAGGCATTGAAGTTGCTTATTCTTCTAGATGATATTTATTATCTCAGACTAAATTTGCTTTTGATATTGTTTTCAGGTCTGGTATTACTGATGATAAGAAAGTTGACACTCCAGAAGTTGTTAATGCTAAAATGAAGATTGATGATGGAGAACTTCTTGTTGACCCTACTCTTTACAGACAGCTTGTCGGGGCACTTTTCTATTTATCCATTACCAGACCAGATATAGCACATGCTGTTCACACAGCAAGTCAATTTCAACATGCTCCTACTTCTGTTCATATGGGAGCAGTCATGCATATTATCAGATATATCCAGTCATCTCTTTCACGAGAACTTTTCTTATCTTTCTCCTCTTCTTTTGATTTAATTGCATATACTAATGCTTATTGGGGAGGTGATCCTAATAACACACTCAACCACTGTTTTTTGTGTTTTTTAGGGGAATCGTTGATCTCGTGGAGGTGTAAAAAGCAGCAGAAGTTATCTCTCTTATCCACCGAAGCTAAATACAGAGTCATGGCAATCACGACCATGAAAGTAGTTTGGCTCCGACGACTGCGTGCTGACATGGGAGCTGAAGCAACAAAGGCTTCACAAATGTGTTGTGACAACAAAAATGCGATCTACACTGCCAGTAACAGAACATTCCACGAACACACCAAATACATCGAAATGGATTGTCATTACGTCAGAGAGGAATATCTACACGGGATAATTGATCTGCCATATGTCACTTCAGAATATCAGTTAACCGACTTCTTTACAAAGCCTCTCGCTGCACCCCGATTTCACTTTCTCTTAGACAAACTTTCGCTCATTGTACCGTAAGTTTGAGGGAGAGTGTTAAAATGTAAAACTATACGTATATATATATAATAATATTAGTATATTATTATATATAAATATATTTTTCATTTTTTTCTGTAATTTTTTTCCTTTATTTTTTATTTTTTTGTCTTTATGTCATCTAGTTCAGTTTGAACTAAAATGACTCTCGAGACTTGACTAACAATAGAGTTGTTGGACATAGTCCAACAACTCTATTTAGAGTCGTTGGACTGTGTCTAACAACTCTATTGAGTCCTCCTCTTTCAGCTATGTATATAAAGGGGTGCAACCCCTCTTGTATTCTATTCCAATGCTTCTTAAGCAATTGGTTTTTCATATCAATAAAGAATACCTTTTTATTTTTATTTTGTTTCCAGTTATACCCTTTTTAAGGGTTATGCTTTAGTGTCATTCATGACACTTTCCCTTGTGAATCTAAGCTCGTGTTTCGAAGATCCTTATTTTATTTCAAATACAAAGTGAGAAAAATCTCAAGAGCATAACAAATGCACATAATAGCCACTATGAGCATGTAAAGTTGTCTATGACAATACAATACACATACGAGCACAAATACTTTAAAAAAGATGTGCACGAAGGCACTCTCACAACACTTGAACAAAGTACGCAAAAGCGTAAAAATAATAAACATGCACTATGGCATGTATTTTATAGAAAGAACAAAATGCTTGAGACTCTCAAGCTTAGGGATTACAAGGGAGAACACCCCTATTTATACAAGTGTCAAAAGGTGCAAAAGGGAGGGCTCCCAAAGGAGTCGTTGGGAGCCCCCAACGGTCACATTTGTGACCGTTGGGGGCCCTCAACGACTCTATTGGGGGACCCCCAATGCACTTTAATAAATAACAAAAAAGAAAAAGAAAAAGTAAAAAGAATTACAAGAAAATAAAAAAGAAAAATTACAACATATTCCAAATGGAATATGCGCAAAACAGTGAAATTACAAGAATACCCTTTTCGGGTAAAAATATATTTATATATAGAGAGATATATGTACATATAATATATTATATGTAAATGTATCTCTATGTATATAAATATATATATATTTATATTTACAATAATGAATTTTAGGAGACACATTTTAACACCCCCCCTCAAACTTACGGTGTGATAACCGCAAGTTTGTTAAGAAGAAAATGAAATCTGGGCGAACATAGAGCTTTTGTGAAGAAGTCATCAAGTTGATACTCAGATGTCACATATGGTAGATCACTGACCTTCTTCAAGTATTCTTCTCTGACATAATGACAGTCCATCTCTATATGCTTTGTTCGCTCGTGAAAGGTGTGGTTCTTGGCATTGTAGATTGCACTTTTATTGTCACAGCATAGCTTTGTTGGTTCTTTGACAACCACTCCCATATCTTCCAAAAGACGTCGAATCCATACAATTTCCATGGTGGTAGATGCCATGGCTCTATATTCGGCTCCAGTGGATGACAAAGAGACCTTTTGTTGCTTTTTACATCGCCATGAAATCAAAGATTCACCTAAGAAAATACAAAAACCAGTGGTGGAGTGACGGTTACTAGGGTCACCTCCCCAATCTGAGTTAGTATAAGCAAGTAATTTTAATTCAGAAGAAGAAGATAGAAATACTCCCTTATTCACAGTTCCCTTCAAATATCTGATGATGTGAAGCACAACACTCATATGAACGGTTGTAGGAGCATGCTGAAACTGACTGGCGATGTGTATAGCATGTGACAAATCAGGTCGGGTAATGCTAAGATACATTAAAGAACCTACCAACTGCCTGTAAGGAGTAGGATCGGTTAGAGGAACACCGTCGTCAATCTTCATTTTTGCTCCCACAACTTCAGGAGTTTCGCATACTTTGTCTCAGAAATTCCTGACCTGTCAATAATCTTGCAAGCAAGTTTAGACTGAGATAGAAAATAACCACGTTGCGAATAGGCAACCTCAATTCCAAGAAAATATGTCAGAAAACCCAAGTCTGACATTTCAAATTTTGAAGTCAAGACGGACTTAATACCCTTGACTCCTTGAACATCATCATCTGTTATTAGCATATCATCAACGTAGAGCAACAAAATTACAATCCTTGCATTAGATTTTATAGTAAACAAAGCAGTGTCAGTATAACATAAGGAAAAACCATTTTCCAGCATTACACTGGTAAACCTATCATACCAGGCTTTGGGGGCCTGCTTTAAACCATAGCGGGCCTTTCGAAGACGAAGAACTTTATCTTTAGGAATTATCATGCCTGGTGGGGCATCCTGTAACGACCCCAATCCAGACCCTTTAAAAATGCAAAATATTTTTTTTTATAAGAGTTGCGGAAACCTTCCCAGAGATCTGGGGTCCTCACAGCTCCACTTTCCATTGGATAGCCCAACCACCACAAACGAAGTTGCAATTATCATCCATACCATCCAACTAAAACTCTTTTATTAATGAGTAAGAAAATTTCAAATACAAGGTTTTCTTCAACTGAAAGTAACGTAACAATTGCAGAAATTAAAAGAACTAAAAGACAAAAGAAAGAGCCACTAAGTCCTCTACTGAAGCTGACAAACCCAAGTATAACTCATCCATTCTCAGATGCATGTCCAACTTCACTGTTCACCATTTCCTGTGAAAAACCAACAAAGTAGGGTGTCAGAACCGAAATTCTGAGCACAACTGCTTCTAAAGAAACCAGGTGAGAGAAAGAACATAGATAAGATTTCATACAGTGATTTGAGTGAGTGCAGATATAAAATTTTGCAACATTCAAATATCTATAACTACCAACAATTGCATGTGCTTACTAGTCAAGAATAGTAAAACAGTACATATATCAGGAACTAAATAATTAAGCATTGCAGCATGATTTCACAAAGTAAATCATATGCTACCACCAAATGATGTCATGATCAGGGTTACCGGAAGCGCCTAGCTAAAAGGGGAAGCGCGCTTCGGAATCGCGAAACGTCGCGCTTCCGAAGCGTGGGGGGAAGCGTCCCCTTTTTTGGGAAGCGTGCTTCCCTTTAATGGGGGACGTGTTTCCCTTTAATGGGGGACGCGCTTCCCTTTAATGGGAAGCACGCTTCCCATCACGCTTCTCCCACGCTTCCCCCTCGCTTCCCCTGTTTTTCAACTTTTTTGTATTTTTTATTTTTATTTTTTTCGCTTCCCCCTCGCTTCTGAGTCGCTTCCAAGACGCTTCCTAGGTCGCTTCCGAGACACTTCCCGAATCGGTCCTAAGTGGTCCCACGCTTCCCCGCTTCCTAAAATTTTGAAAGTGCCTCGCTTCCCGCTTCCACTTCCTGTATCGTTTCCCGCTCCCGCTTCCTCAACTAGCAACCATGGTCATGATATCAAGAATGATTCAAACATGCATAATCTAATGCATAACAGAAAAATGCATGATTATGTGCAATGCATGATTTCTTCTGTTATCTTTCATTTAGGTTTCATCTTTCCATGCCCTATTAGATGCACACATCCTTAAATTCCTCTCTTTAATTACAGTTGCCCGCGGATACACCAAACGGGTAAAAACCCCGAGGTCAAGTAGGTTCCCAGGGTAGCTTAACACACAATTTGTATTTTATTACTGGGTTCCAACTTAGCCCTCGACCGATATCAGGAAACAACACCATCAATCGGAACATTAGACCTCCACATCTAATGTCGGGGACACAAGGGACACCTCACGCCCACAAGTGTCACTTCCTTGGTACCATAAACTCACATCTGTGACTAACACACCACTCCCGGGTAAAGTGGCAGGCTCTCCCTAAAACCGTGGCCAGGAGAAAAACCTCAATATCGGGTTCAGGGGCAACAACGCACACGGAGTTTTTGTATCCTCACAGTCTCCCCAAGACCGGATATCTAAAATTCTCATACTCCAGATGAGATATCCCAGAATGTATATTACACTGTTTTTATTCATTATATTTTTAATTAAGTCCATTTCTTTAAGTTTGCCACACATATGCAAAAGTAAAGTGAAAACCCCGCATCCTCCCTTGCAGGGACCCATTCGGGACTCCAGCCCGTATAAACCATTAGAACAGTGTTGTAATGTGCCAAACCATCTTATGTGGTTTAAGTGATGCCTTTAAAAACATATGTAAAAGAAAACCAAACCCACGGCTCTCTAGGCCGGTGATGGTCCAATTAGGCCATCGGTGCATCGCATAATAAAACCAAGTAGTGTTTCATTTATAACACTAAGTCAAAATGCCAAACAACATATATATTCATGCAAATATAAACCCAAACATATGCATGTCATAATTCATTCATATGCATTTTCAATATGTGTGTGTTACCTACATCACATATGGGTCTTAACCAATTCATGGTTTCTTTAAGTGTGTGAGTGTACATGTACCATTTCACATATAAATCAAGTGTACATGTTCAAGAGGACTTACTAATAATTGAATCATGCTCACACTCATGCGTACCATAGTCATAACAATCAAGTGAAAGCATAATTCTCCACGACAAGTGTTTCCAAATGCACATCCATATATGCCAATCTAACCATGGACATAAAACAACAACATTCACAAGCATGGTTTCAAAGCTTCATACGCAAGGATTCACATATTTATACCAAATGTACGTTGTCATTCTTTGATTAATTTTATTATATCATGTGAACACCCATGCATGTAAATTTCAAGCAATAAAGCATTAGTTTCATGATTGCTCATGCCCGTGAAAAACAACTAGACAACGATATCCAAATCAAGCATAACAATCAAGTCTAAGCATATTAGCATTTTCATTCACCTGTATGCAAAGAGCGAGGTCTAACACGATTAGCTAGCATTCTGAAAAAAATTAAAGTGCTAAGCTAAGCTTCCATATGAGCCATACTATGCATGAACAAGGATTCAATCAACCCGTCATTTGTCCACAAGCATGGACAGTTAAGGAAATGACATTTATCATATTTTCCTTTGAAAAAATATAATCCAGCACCATTCGGCTGGGCTTGGCAGGGTTCCACACAACCCATGATCTTATGCTCTTCTTCCCCTCAATACTTATAACGAAACAACAAGACTAAGATTGTCAAAAACTGCACAATGGTCGTTATAACTGGTTCTTACGCTAGTCAAAATAGACATTTCAGCTAGCAATTCCTTTGTCATTAAAAGATCAGCAATCAAATTACTGCATCAACAACAGTTAAAAAGAAAACATCCACAATTCAAACAACACTTCACAGCTAGTACTCCTAAATCAGTTGAATTTCTTTCCTCTCCCTTTTCAACTGATGGAAAGCTTTTTCAACAAGTTCAAATGAAGTTTAAGAGAATATAAACAATATTTTTGAAACTTTGACTTTAGTATGATAAGAGGTGTGCTTCCAAGTAAGTTCCAAGAGTGTATTTTACAACTACTTAATTTGTTGTAAAAAGAAAAGATGCATGGTTGGCAACAGTATTGCAAGAAACCAAAAATGCAATGCAAGCATAATAGTTTTTCTTTAATATTGTCACTTAGTATAAAGCCATTGATCTAGCCTACTGTAGTCAAATGTAAAAGAATTCTATGCATAAAACGATTTACAGCTCATTAACAAAAATATACCCAACAACACGTTGGATTTTAAGGATAGCACAAATTCCAAATTTAATGGAAATCAACAAAAATTTCCTATATGCAGGCCATCAGACAACCCCGTTTTCCCCCTTTCAAAATACAAGCATAGACACTATGTCCCAAAAAAAACAGTAAGTGCATAAACGAACAGTAATAGGAAAGACAGGTAATGATTCAACCCGAAATAATTGAGTAGCAACAGGTCTGTAAATAGCTATCAACGATCCAAAGATTTAAAGATTTACATAGATGGATTTAAGCGATTTGGCTAACAGAAATTCCGCCATTTAAGTTATATCCTGCCAACTTATTAAAATCATTCAAGAACCTCCAGCTTGAGACTTCACCTTTCTTTTTCTCATCTTATGCATGTTCACGGTATCGATTTAGGGCTGCGCTCTAAATTTTTCTTTTCTTTCCAAATCGGTTACCCGACCACCGAAAACCCCTTGCCACCCTTTTTAAAAACGAAAAAATACATGCATCGATGGGGTTTCCTATGGACAATGTCTCAAATCACACACAGTGGGGTTTTCGGAAGCCATAACCCCCACCCCACCTTCGGGTTAGGGTTATACACGAAAACCCCCAAATCTGGGTCGTAACCACCGAAAAACCCGATACCCTTACCACCTAAGGATTTTTCGGCAGCCAAGAACCCCCACCTCTCAAATCGCAACCCGAAATCGAACTCAGGTTCGATCCCCCACCCAAAATCCAAGAAGCACCGTACCTCGAGAAGACTTTTCCGGCGATCTTTCCGGCGATCTTTCCGGCGATCGGAGGCTGGAAATGCGAAGGTCGAGCTGCTGGCGTCGCTCCACGCAGCTGCCGTGACAGAGGGTGCTTGCCGTGGTCTGTGGTGGCCAAAACTTGCCGGCGACTTCCAAATCCACCGGCGCGCGCACCGACTGAGAGAGAGACGAGGGACGAGAGATGGGGGACAGAGTGGAGAGAGAGAGGCGAGTGAAGAGGGAAAACCCCTCTTCTCCACTCCTTTTATCGGCCCAGACTCCCCCTCCTCTGCCGAGATGGGCGCGGGGTCGTTACGCTCTGCGTAACCCCCCTGCCCCCCCTTACTGTTTTTGTTTTCAGATTCTTGAAACAAGAATCGTGCGGCACGATTCTGTTTCAAGCTTTCCTTTAAAAGCTGGACTCGGGTCCGGGTCCGATCCTGCGACCCGCGACGCTGGGTCCATTTTAATAATGGACCCGGTTTCGCCCATGAGTGTCGGATCCTTAGTTGGATCCGTGGATCCAATTGTGGGTCCGACCCTATATACTAAAATTTATATTTTTTTCTTTCTTATAAATACTATTAATCATTTATTTAATTAATAATTAATATTATAAGCAAAATTTAACACCCCCATTGGTGGGTTAGTTACGGATTCTTTTATGGATCCGATTATGGTAACGGATCCGAGGCCCAAAATTAGAAAAATACCCATATTCTTAAACGAATAAAATATCAAAAATTGAGGTTATTACACATCCATATACACTTCTTCATTAAGATCACCATTTAAGAAGGCATTTTTAACATCCATTTAAAAAATGTTCCAATTTTTAATAGATGCAATAGTAATAAGACACCTAACTGTAACCATTCGGGCTACAGGGGCAAAGGTTTCTTCGTAATCAATTCCATACTCTTGCTCATACCCTTTTGCAACTAAACGAGCTTTATACCTTTCTAGAGAACCGTCGCTCTTAGTTTTAACTTTAAAGACCCATCGGCAGCCTATAGGTTTCTTTCCTATAGGTAGAGTTTGGAAATCCCAAGTTTCTGCCCTTTTAAGGGCATCAAGTTCACTTTGCATGGCTTCTTGTCATTCTATACATTTTTTAGCTTCAAAATTTCTTGGTTCAAAATAAGAGTGAATGACACTAAGACAAGCCCTATATCGGGGTGAAAAAGAATCAAAAGAGACAAAACGAGTTGGTGGTCTTCTATTCCTTTCAAATCTTCTATGGTCAAGAATAGGAGTAAGCTCACTATATTGATCAAGAGCACTTCTAAAGGTGTCTTGGTTTCTACGAGAGTAGGTTATTGGCTCACTTGGAACTCTACTTTCTTGTTCATTGAGTGAGTTATGTTCACCAATATCTCCATCATTTTCCTCATCATGGTTTAATGATACATCATCATCACTAGATATATCATCATTACTAGACAATAAGTCGAATAAGAAAGAGTAATCAAAATTTTTTTGTTGAGAAACATTTTTTTCAAAACCACTCTCATTTTCTAAAAAAATTACATTTCTAGAGATATATAGCTTATCATCTCGAAGGTCATAACAACAAAAACCTTTTTGAGTTTCGGAATGACCAAGAAAGGCACAAGGAATAGCCTTGGGAGAGAGCTTGTCATTCTTATCCGTAAGTATGAAACACTTACATCCAAAAACTCTTAACCTATTATAATCAGGTTCAAGCTTATGTAATACCTCAAAGGGAGATATTTTTCCTAATATCGTAGATGGTAAGCGATTTATCAAATAAACAGAAGCAAGAGCTGCTTCAGCCCAAAAGTTTTTAGGAATATTTTGAGATATAAGAAGGGTCCTAGTGGTCTCAATAATGTGCCTATGTTTTCTTTCAGCCAACCCATTTTGTTGACGCGTTTTAGGACAAGACCTTTGGTGAACAATTCCATGATCATCAAGATATACCTTAAATTGATTGGACAGATATTATTCCCCAGAGTCACTTCTAAAAATCTTTATGTTACTGTTGAATTGATTCTTAATCATTGAATGAAAATTTTTAAAACATGAAAACACTTCATGTTTAAACCTATGTCACAGGGATTTGGCTAGGAGGGTGCCGCATCGACGCGACTCGACGCGGGTGCGGGTGCGGCACCGGGTGCGGTCAACCCGAACCTGGGTGCGTTGACCGCACCCAGGATCATTAAGGTCCATTTTTTTAAAAAAAAAATTGCCCAAATGGGCTTCGAAATTTTTTTAAAAAAAATTATGCAACTGACAGGATCATTAAGGTCCATTAATACTATTTTGCAGCTGTCAGCTGCTGACAGCTGCAAAAAAAAAAAAAACCCTATTCCCCCGATCCCTTTTATATATATATATATATATATATATATATATATATATATATATATATATATATATATATATATATATATATATATATATATATATATATATATATATTACATTTTTGCCCCTGACGCACCCCCGCACCCTGGTTTTTTGGAAGTGCCGAATCCCCGCACCCGCACCCGCACCCATGTGACATAGGTTTAAACTTAAGAAAATATATCCACGAATATCTGGAAAAATCATCCACAAATATTACGTAATAAGAAAAACCTCCTTTTGAAACAACAGGTGCAGGTCCCCAAACATCTGAATGAACAATTTCGAAAGTTTTAGAAGAGAACATAGTTCTTTGCTCAAAAGGTAAACTTTAATTTTGAAAGGTAATCTGATTTTTGGAATAAAAAACTCTTGAGTTTCAAAATTACCTATTCCTTTAATTTCAAGAGAGGTTCCATCCGCAGTGGAGACATAAGATGGGGAACCTTTTTTCGAGTAATCGGAAAGTGAGAAAATGTTTGGGGACATATGAAAGGATGCACCGGAGTCCAAAAGCCAAGAGATTTTACCTGGAGAGGAAGAAGTGGATACGACCGCACCAGAGGTAGATCCCTTGAGGAGAGGTTGAAGAGCTTCCACTATTTGATTTATAGAGAGGGTCCCACTCGAAGATGCCTCCTTCTTTTGCGGTTCACCAGTGGTAGCCATGGCTAGGAGCTTCTTCCATTTGGGACATACGGGTTTGATATGCCCCAGTTCTTTACAAAAATGACAAATAATTTTGCTATAGTCCATTTTTCCTCTTTGACCACCATTTTCACCTTGATTTTGAAATTTAAAGTGAGGGGGACGATAGGTTCTTACATTGTTTTAGGTTCTTACATTGTTTCCGGGTCTTGATACGGCATTGACCTCACTATTTTCTTTAATATTACAAGGGATCGCAAGAACATTTGGTCCTTGTTTACATAAATTCATACGAGTCTCTTCACCACTTAATTTGGTGAGAACATCTTCAAGAGAAGGGGGAGAAAAAAAGGAAAGAAGAGATGACCTTATTTGCTCAAATTCGGGCCTTAGCCCATTCAAAAAGTTGAAGAACCGATCTTCTTCAAGTTGCTTGTGACGGAGCTCAATTGCCTCTCCACTCCATTTTGGTTCAAGCATTGCAAGCTCATCCCAAATAGAGGAAAGATCGGCAAAGTATTCCCTAATCATCATTTCACCTTGAGTAAGGGAGATAGACTTCTTTTTAAGATAATACTTATGAGATAGATCCCTTGATGTGTACATTTTTTCAAGATAATGCCAAGCTTCCGATGCCTTTTTGAATTTAATAATGTTGGCATTAATCTTGGTTTCTACGGATGAGAAAAACCATGAAAGAATCTTGAAATTCTTCATTTCCCATTCATCGTGCTTCTTGGAGTATTCTTCAAGGGCTTTGGTTCTTTCTTCTCCCTTGATTTCGCTTCCATTTACCACGGTAATCTTGGGTTCCGGTTCCGGAATTGTACCAAGTACATATCCCCATAGGCCCTTCCCTTTTATATGAGCCTCCATATTTCCGGCCCAAACATGATAGTTGGACCCATTTAATTTGAACCCAAGAGCAAAATGAGACTCTTTTTCGTCCATTAGAGAGTAAAGAGGGAGGGAGAAAGGCGTACCAACACAATATTTTCAACACCAACTTTGCACAAGATTCTTCTAAAATATTTGAGAAGAAAGATCCACCACTTGAAATTTCAAAGATCGGAAGGCACATTTTTCGAGGCACTCGAAAAAAGGAGAATCCCACGATCTTCAATAATCAACCTGGCTCCGATACCATGTAAAGTTGTCTATGACAAGACAATACACATACGAGCACAAATACTTTAGAAAAGATGTGCACGAAGGCACTCTCACAACACTTGAACAAAATACGCAAAAGCGTAAAAATAATAAACATGCACTATGACATGTATTTTATAGAAAGAACAAATTGCTTGAGACTCTCAAGCTTAGGGATTACAAGGGAGAACACCCCTATTTATACAAGTGCCAAAAGGTGCAAAAGGGGGGGCTCCCAAAGGAGTCGTTGGGGGGGCCCAACGACTCTATTGGGGGACCCCCAATGCACTTTAATAAATAACAAAAAAGAAAAAGAAAAAGTAAAAAGAATTACAAGAAAATAAAAAAGAAAAATTACAACATATTCCAAATGAAATATGCGCAAAACAGTGAAATTACAAGAATACCCTTTTCGGGTAAAAATATATAAATATATATATTTATATATAGAGAGATATATGTACATATAATATATTGTATGTAAATGTATCTCTATTCATATAAATATATATATTTATATTTCCAATAATGAATTTTAGGAGACACATTTTAACAGAGCATACACAACACAATAATCTCAAGAGAGAAGTTAGAGAAGTCTCTTTCCTTGCAATCATGATCTTTGGAGAATAGTTTGGAGAAGTCTCTTTTAGAGATGTCTTACACAATCCCAAGAGCTATAGGCTTTGATACCATGTAATGAAACAAGCGAAAATACAAAAAGTATCCCAATAAGGATCAACACAAATACAAGAGAACTGCACAAGCACTAATTCACCAAAAGATAATACAAAGTGAGAACAATCTCAAGAGCATAACAAATGCACACAATAGCCTCTATAAGCATACATAATAGCCACTATGAGTACACAACAACAACAACAACTACGCCTTCATCCCAAAACAATTGGGGTCGGCGATATGAACCAAAAACGAAAATCATTCTGGGTATTTCACATGAATCTTTCTCCTCCAATCATTTCTATCCAATGCCATGTCCTCGATGAGGTTCAAAGCATTCATATCCTTTCCTATCATCTCCATCCAAGTCTTCTTAGGCCTACCCCGACCTCTTTTAACTAATATATTTTCCCATTTTCCATCCTTCTAACTAGAGCATCATTAGGCCTTCGCCGAATATGTCCAAACCACCGTAAACGATTCTCTCTCATCTTATTTTTAATGGATGCAACACCTACCTTCTTACGTATCTCCTTGTTTCGAATCTTATCTTTTATTGTATTTCCACACATCCATCTAAGCATATGCATCTCAGCTACACACAACACTAATATTATGTAATTTCACTAATGAAATGCATAGAAAAGCATTGGGTTACACAATAGGGGAGTGCCCTATTTATTAACAAAAAGGAGGTAAAGGGGGCAGCCCAACGACTAGTTGGGGCTGTCTCAACAGTCATATATAGTACATGATTTTACAAAAATAAAAATAATAAAAGACTAACAATGACCCCCTAGTGGGTCTACCCTACAACTATGGGAAATGACTGAAATACCCCTGATGGGTATTTCAGTTTACACACAGAATATATATATATATATATATATATATATATATATATATATATATATATATATATATATATATATATATATATATATATATATATTAACACTAAGCATCACGTTAGAGTAGTCTCTCTTTCTCCCTCTTTCTCAGTCTCTCTAACTCTCTTTATGAGGACCATGAAAGGGGAGGAGAAGGGTTGGTTCCTTGAAAAAGAACCCTAGTTTCTAGGTTTTAATGGGGATTTTGGGGGCTTTTTTGTTGTTTAGTTTAGAAGCTCAATGAGGCATTTTGTTATGCTTCACATCATGTGGGATTGTTTGAGGCATTCTGATATTTATACTTGTTAGTTGCTGCATGTTAATGATTAATGAATGAAAAATTTATAATTTTTTGCATAGTTTGTAAATTTTGTAATCTTTTGCATACACATGTCCTCGTGTCCTATTTTTGAAAATTTTCTTGAACGTGTATCCGAATCACATATCTGTATCCTCCTGTGTCTTTGTGACAGCTTTGATTAATGGAAACAACACTTGGAGGACAATCTTGCCATAAATAGATTGTTTGAGTTTTTGGTTATGTCACAGTGACGTCTAAATGACTTTGCACTGCGTATGACGTGTTGAACATGAAGTCCGACACATCATTAATGGAAATAACACTTGGAGGACAATATTACCATAATTGGATTGTTTGAGTTTTTTGTTATGTCGCAGCGACATGTCTAAATGGCTTTGCGCCGCAGATGACATGCTCAAACACGAAGTTCGACACGTTTTGGCACATGACATGCCTATGACACGGTCCAAAACGAGTCAAACTCTGTGTCCAGCTCATTTTATATCCAAATGATCCTTGAAAAAATAAATTTCCTTTGAGTGGGGCCTCCAACGTCTCCTTCAAGGAGAGAGAGGGATGACATGTTATGATATTTTCCTAGTAATGATGGTTTTCTAACATGCAATGACAGCCACCTTTTTTTTATTTTTTCATCTCACATCATTTTACAAGGGAGGGTTCTCGATTGTAGAGCATAAAACACACTCATCTCACTTACAAATATTGCAACAATTCCCTCACATGTTGGAATTATAAAATATTTTTATAAGTGCATAATACAAAACAAAAAAAAAACTTTTTAAGTGAGAACTAGACTAGAGGACCACCATAAGTGGGCCTCGATTGATGGCCCTTCGATCGAAGAAGTGTAAGATAAGTCAGAACACAGTGAATAGCATAGCCTAAGGTAAGGGCTCAAAGAAAAGTTTTTGCAGCTACCTTTTTTTGGAAAGTTGTGCCAAAGCTATCCCAAACATCTCCCCGAGTTGTCGAACAAGTGTCACCTGCTCTACTTTGTAACTGGTTGTAAGCTGCACAACAAAGACTTTGGTGAGTAACATTGCCAACATATATTCTTAAAAAGCCTTCTTTCTGGTTCTCCACAGTTTGACAAGAACAGATACTCGAACAAGATTGCATCAATTGTATCTACGATCTTGTTGGAATCTCATGATGCAAGTTGTTTTGACTCAATCTAACCTCATAGATGTCCTCATCATGGTTGCCAGTTGAGGAAGCGATACGGGAAGCGGGAGCGGGAAGCGAGGCACTTTCAAAATTTTAGGAAGCGGGGAAGCGTGGGACCACTTAGGAGCGATTCGGGAAGTGTCTCGGAAGTGACCTAGGAAGCGTCTCGGAAGTGTCTCGGAAGCGAGGGGGAAGCGAAAAAAAATAAAAATAAAAAATACAAAAAAATTAAAAAAACAGGAGAAGCGAGGGGGAAGCGTGGGGGAAGCGTGATGGGAAGCGCACTTCCCATTAAAGGGAAGTGCGTCCCCCATTAAAGGGAAACGTGTCCCCCATTAAAGGGAAGCACGCTTCCCAAAAAAAGGGGACGCTTCCCCCCACGCTTCGGAAGTGCGACGTTTCGCGCTTCCCCTTTTAGCTAGGCGCTTCCGGTAACCTTGGTCCTCATCATGCTCAATTTAGTGGGAAATGATTCTTGATCATGTTTTTTCGATAAAAAAACATTTTTAGTCGAAAAATCAGTGCATTTACAACAGTCCATTTTTGCATAGCCAGAAAACCTGTACACAGGTCAGATTCCGATGATTCAAAAGCCAATTCCCACTAAAATCAGCATGTAGATCACATCCATGGTGTGATTTGGACCAAAACTAACAAAAAAATAAAAATAGTCTTCTAAGTTGTTTGCACATACAAAGTATTATTATTATTATATATATATAGATAGATAGATAGAGAGAGAGAGAGTAACTGCCTACCACCAGCCTATCGGGCTTTTGAAGGGTTTTTTTCATGTTTTCCTTAAATTTGACTGTACAGATGTGTTCTATATGCTTGATTTTATGCGAATCGACTCTTGGATCCTTTGATTCTGACACACAGGTAGGTTTTTGTACTATTTAAAAACCGATGGTCTAAAATTTTCCTAGATATTCAAGGCTTAAAAAATCATGTTTTTTATCGAAAGAACATGATCCAAGTGTCCTTTCCTGGGTTATATTTTGCAAATAACAACCTGAAAACACCCATTTGCTCATAGCAGGCCAGAAAAGTGGTAGGCAGCTGCCACTTTTCCTACATTCACACACACACCAAGTGTTGATGCGTCATGATTTTTAAGTTTGACCAAATCAGTGTCAATTTACGAGTCATGTGCAAGTACGTACTCGTATCTTCGTTAAATGGGTTTTTGGCCAACTGTGTGTACATGGTCGCACAAATGCAATGCCAACCTGTTCGATGCACATTAACAGCATTTGAGCATTTAATATAGCATGTCCATTGCTAATGCTACATTGACTATCCAATGACTATTATTAAACCAGAGTCACAAATATCACAGAGTTTTTGAAAATCTCACTATTTTATCGTGATAATTTTGTAAGATTTTCAAAATATCGCCTGTTTTGAATATCTCACAATATTATTGCAATTATTCACAAATTTATCGTGGTTTATAATCCAAACACGCTCAAAAAATTTATTAAAAGCAAGGCATTTAATATTCACTTTCTAAAAATATAAAAAAACTTTTTAGAAGCAAGGTCATTTAATGCCCACTTTCTAAAAAAACTTCAAAGAGTGTTGCTGATGTAGATGACTCCAAGTGAACGCTTTTGAAGTTTCAAATTGAATGTAGAAAACAAAAGGGGAACCATCCCTTTAAATAGTGGTGGGAGGGGCGCTCCTTGCCCATCATCGATATTGGACTATTTTTTGTGTCCCTTTTTAGTTTCTACTTTATGTTGTTATGACTTATAGAAAAGCACTTATTTCACTTTCCTTTCAATATGAGATTATTTTTGTGTATATTATTTATAAAAATATAATATTTTATAACCATCCATACCAATGTGTATTTATCAGAGTTGTCAGTCGAGGAAGTGAGAGCGGAAAGCAATTCGCGAAGCGGAAGCGGGAAGCGAAAAGCGAGGCACTTCTAAAAATTTAGGAAGCTAGAAGCGCAGGACGACTTAAAAGCGAACCGGGAATTGTCTCTGAAACAAGAAGGGAAGCGAACCGAAAGCAAACCAAAAGTGAAGAGGAAACAAAGTGGGAAGCGACCTAGGATTCAAGTGGGAAGCGAATAGGAATTAGGTTTTCTCGATATTGGGCAAAAAAAAATTGTTAAAGGCTCAAAGCCCCCCCAAAAAAGAAAAGTCACTTCCTGATGTTGGGAAGTGAGTGGGAAGCGAGTGGAAAGCAAGTGAAAACGAGCGGGAAGCGAGCGGGAGAGCGAATGGGAAGTGCAATGGGAAGCACACTTCCCCATAATGGGAAACATGCTTCCCATTTAAAAGCGTCACTTCCCCGCGCATTTTGGAAATGATGTGTTTCACACTTCCAAAACGCGTTTCGGGGAAGCGTGCTTCCCTGAGTCCTATAGTGTTTTCGGTAACTCTGGTATTTATTCTTAATTTTTTACAATATTTTATTACATATTTAATATGATATTTTTTTAAAATCGATATTTACCTCAAAAAAGCATGAATTTTGAAAATCTCCTAAGATATTTCATTGCCGAGAAATTCCCGATAATGATATTTGTGACTATGTATTAAACATTTTTTTGGGTTATATTTTATTAGGTTAAATGCCATTTTCTCATGCACATGCACATTAAGAAGCGTATCCATTAGGATATTATGGTGTCAGGAATGGAAAGATTTTGTTCATACTCTATCTTCTTACTTTTGTGCTTACTTCTTTGGGTTTTATTTGGCAGATGGTATCTGAACGTCAACGTATTGAAGCTTCTCCCATTCCAACTGTTGATAATCCCCCTCCACCTCCTTCATACGAAGAGGCTAATGGTGTATTTACTTCTGCAGCTTATGATAGATCAACTGAAAATACGACCTATTTCTTGGGAGAGGTAAAAGTTTGTGTTGCTTGAACTGATAACTTCATCAGCTTTAGCTCTTCAATGGTGTTTTTGACTTCTGCATGGAGATTAAATCCTTTTGGACTTTCTATTGGCAGGTTATGCATCCACATCAAGCTGAATCTGATATCGAGCTTAGTTTGTCTGTTGGGGAATATGTTGTTGTTCGGAAGGTTTTTCTTTTAACCCTTTTCCTAACATTTATTAACAGGTTTGAGTAGCTATTTTGATGAGTCTCGTTTATCTAAGATTTTCATTCAGGATGAAAAATCAAACTCACACAAGCTTATCATGAGTTCTAATTATTTTGGAGAATAGTTATTAACTGTTGGCCTGCATATTGTGTTTGCCTATACTGTTAAATGTGAATTATCAAACTAGTGAACCACATAATGCGCACACTTGCATGCATTGTTTGTTAGCATGCTAGCAAATTAATACATGTAAATGTGTTCCTGTTTTTGAATCTGAGATTACATGATCCATCTAAGGTTCTTGATTGGTGATAGGCATAAAATGATCTACTTTGCTCTACATGTTTGAAGAAGATGCTGTCGCCAAAAAAAAAACCCATCCATGCCTCGCCATTTTCTGTCATTTCTGGTTTATCTTTCTCCCAGTTCGGTCCATTCTGTTGAGGAACTATATGCATTGAAGCCTTGGGTAATGAAAGAAAAAAATGATAAGACATACTTTTGGACCTCTTTCACTATAGGGCTGTAATCTGTTAACATTGGGTCTTGGATTTCAAGCTTGTGGCTCAAAGTGGATACAAGCTCTTGTGTATGTTGGCCATAAACAAAACATATGCAGTAAAAAAGTTCAATGTTTCCAAACTGTCATCTTTAGAGTTGGAATTTCCAAGGTTATTTCTTTGGGCTTCTATAGAATGTATTAAACTTCATAAGTTGGGGCTAGCAATCGCCAATATTTACCCTATTTCTGCAGATCTCAGTTCTTTGTCACAACACCATTTTGTTATGGGGGTATAGGTCATGAGTATTGATGATCAAATACCATTGAGCTTGATGTATATTTCTGCATTTTTAGATTTTCAAACTTTAAAGAAAAATTCTATTGAACTTCTTCATTGTAATCTAAAAGATATTACAAAGTTAAATCAATGGTTCTTGAGCTTATCAAGAAAAACTGTGAATTATTACTGTAGAATTTGAGGAGGTTGTCCAACTCCAAACATCAAATGGAATTGATAGTCTTTTTTAATGATTTTTTATGTTGAAAAGAAAACCACTGACTCTTTCTGAAGTTGCACTCAGCTCAGATAGGGCACAATTTGTTACATTTTATTAGTTGTTAACATGCTAGCATTCTTGATGTTACAAATTTTCTTGTATATTATGATGAAAGTAAAGTTCATGCCAAATTAATTTCCTATGATCTGAATTTCTTCCGATTGATGGTGGTAGATAATGTTGATGGATGTTGTTATGATCTGGACCTTATATAAACATTTTTCCTTGTCCAGATAATTCAGTGCCTGTCACCTTGTATCTGCTGCTTTGTTGTTGGTCATTCACTTTTCTTTATTATTCATCATGTTCTCTTAAACCAGATACCTTGCATTTTGTGAAATCTATTAGATTTACAAGCCTCTTGGACTACCTCATTGTAAGTCGTCTTAGTTCCAATCAAATATTTATTAAAACCGCCTTGTATTATCTTCATAATGGTAATGACGATGGTCAAATCCTCAATTATAGTGTGGCGTTCTGGGACAGTTTGTTCAGGAATTCCTATATAATTCAGAAGTACTTGATTCCATAAATATCTCAAAAAGTTTGTCTCTAATTTGTCAGTGGCATCTGCAATGTAACGTTATAACTGTGCAGAGATGAGCAGCCTTGATATGCTAACTTTAATACTTTACCACTTCAAATATGGTATTGTGTTCGCCTTTTTTTTTAGTGTGAAAATATGGTGTTCTGTTTATCGTAGCTGTGTCTTATTTTTGTTGAGCTGCTGCCAGGTATCTAATAATGGATGGGCTGAGGGTGAGTGCAAGGGGAGAGCTGGTTGGTTCCCTTTTGAATATGTTGAAAAACGGGAACGTGTTCTTGCAAGCAAGATGGCTGAAGTCTTTTAGGGTTTTCCCTGTTGGCATTGGGCAGCAATCAAAACCTAAATATATTTCTGTTGCATGTGTTTACAGGAGAGATGGCACATTAGTCATACAAAGAGGGATACTGTTCTGGTGTAAGTTTTCTCTCTCTCTCTCATATCGGTACCCCTATGTACCTCCGAGTCTGGTGGCCATGAAACACTTGTAATGCCGGTGTCCTGCTCAACTTCACCATATAAATGTTGATTAAATTATTGTTTTCAACAAATTAGATTAGATATCTTCTTTTTGCTGAGCAAGCGGCGTGTAGCATATGGTGGTTTACTGCTCTATCGGTCATTGTGTTTCTCGTAGGCGGAAATTAAAGGGAAAAAAGTATGGTGCCACCAAACCTCAATTATGCTTTCCCTTTTTGAACCTTGTTCAAGCCCACTGCAGGCTGCCTCAAGGATGTAGCATTGATCCAGTCAACACAAGTTTTGTGTATCACTGAAGCCAAATTCCCTGCTTTGAATTCCCTGTCCTGGTTTTGGGCATGTTTGCAATCTTGTATGCCACTTTTTTCACTTAGAATACTAGCCTGTTGATCATTTTCCCCAAGGGTCTTTTGTCTAGATACTTACTCATCAGAGTAGACTCCATTTTTTACATGAGAAAATGAGATCTCTCTCTCTCTCTCTCTCTCTCTCTCTCTCTCTCTCTATATATATATATATATATATATATATATATATATATATATATATATATATAGAGAGAGAGAGAGAGAGAGAGAGAGAGAGAGAGTATCAGCAGCAGTGAGGCTCATTTGTTTCATTTCCATGGAAAGAAAAGGTCCTTCATAAGAAAGGGTTTGTCTTTTTAGAAAATCATGTCAGCTCAGCCTTTTCATGAGAATGCTCATATAGCAGGAGATATGGAAGGATTCGCACATGAAAAGTAGGTGGAAAATTTTTTGTTCACTTATGGTTATAGGATATTTTACCACCATAATGTTTTGATGTTTGTTTCTTTCATGGTTGGAAAGGGATGCCATCTCCTCAAATTTTCATGAAAATTGCATTTCAATCATTGCATGGATGAAGGATGCCCAAGGGACCCCTGACAGTATTACCTTCAGGGGGTATTCTTGACCTGATCCCATCATCACCTATGCACCAATCCAGACTTATAATTTTCAAAAGAACTCCTTGGTGGATGGAATTTTCTCTAGTTCATATCTATTTAAGCCATTTCAACAACCAGAGGTTCATTGATCCAGTGGGTTAATCTTTCAGTTTTTGGTTTGTAACAAAGCTATAGACACTAATCAAAGGATCACTTTTTTAAGAAATTTTCCATTTAGGGTCCCAATATTGAAAAATAACCATCTCTTAGAAGGATATTTTAACCTTCTAGGGCATGAACCTTTTGTGAAAAATAGGGAGAATATTTTCCATCCGTTGATTTTGTTTAGGAGTCCGTGAGCCACGTTTCCCTATGGATTCCCCATAGGGACCTCTTGGCAAGTTATCATGCAGCTATGCTGCTGATGACCATCCATCTCAACATTTCTCGAGATGGCCGTCATACTTATCTGGAGAAATGCCAAGATGAGTGGCTGTAAAGCCAGTCGCTGATGTGAACACATTTCAAAATGAGAGTGCATGTGTGCCTCCATTTTATACAGTTGGTACAAGGCTTTTGAACATGATGTTCTGCATTGATTCGGTTATAGTGGGAAGGGGACACGGAAGTGCAAGGTTTTTGAAAGGGTAATTTCCTGATACATGCCCACCTTTTATCTCATATTCCATGTCAGATACAACATTTTCTGAAATTCCCGTTACAGACCAAACTTTTCTTACCAATGTCCAAAAACCATGAGTTACATTTCCGTTGGGAACATGTACAAGTGTAAGAAGTTTTTACTTTTGCCCTTGGCTACAAAAAAACACATGATTTCCCTTGGAAACAAATAAAGATAAAGCAACTGCGCCTACTGAGCACAACAGAAAGAGGAGTGACATGGACAGTGGAGAAAGGGAAATAGTGGAGCATTTTCAACATTTCAAGATATGTAATAAGCTTTTATTTTGACTTTAACTGGAAAACACATTTTTTGCCTTTGAAACAAATGAAAATAATGGTGCACAATAAAAAAAGAAAAGTGACATGGACAGTGGAGAAGGTAAAGCAATGAAGGGCATTTTCGATAGGTTAAAATAATATCAGGTTAAGTGATAGAGTTTACAGTTCCCTCTTTGACAAAAGTTTGGTCTACATCAGAAAAGATCAGGTAAAAGGTGTGTTCCAATCAGGGCATTACCCCTTTTGAAACCTTCTTCAGTGCATCCCAAAGTAAACACGCTGCAACAACTTGTGAAAATGGGCTTTCAATGCAAATACATTTGGTTCACATCCTCAAAAACATCCGTTCGGATTTCTGTACAAAACCACATCCAAGTCTGAATCTGACCCATTTGAAATCAAAACCGACCCGATTATAAAATTTCAGGCACATTTTCCTACCAAATCCAAGTAAATGATTCAGATCGATTGGATATCTGTCTCAAATGCAAACAATTGAATCTAAAGCCAAATGTTGACATACTTCTCATCCTTTTATAAGCAATCCTACGATTCATATCAAGTTGTTAGGTACTCAACATACAACCCAAAAGCCCAGAATGATTGCCGGGGTTTCAGGATTATCCCTTATTCTGAATGAGTACTGAATTTGATGCAAATGAATGCAGATATATACGAATATGAATACAAAATGATATAAATGGATGCACAAGCATGTAAAATAAGAGATTTGTTTTATCCTGCCTACATACATGATATTTGTAGATAAAAACAAATTTTTTTTTTAAAATGCCCCATTGTAACTGGGAAAAAAGAATTTGAACATTATTGAAGAAAATTTGAGGAATTACAAAGAATAAGACAAATGATTTAAATATAAAAAATTTTCAAATGTTGAGCATTGATGGGATCTGGCAGTTCCATTCCGTCGGCATTGATGAGCCGATATTAATTGCAGTGTAATATCTCTTTGACAACATAGGGATCTTCCCAATTTGGTGACCACTTGCCAAGTGGGCGGTGCTTGAGATAAGCCATTGATTTGAGCACTAGATCGTTGACTCAGAATTTTCTTTCAATGATAGATTTTGCATATTGTCTAGCTATCCGCTGACGATATGATTGAGTGTGCTCTGCTGCTCTGAGCATTCTTTCATCGAACAAATCAAGTTGTACTAGCCGATGTTGCTGATACTGATCAAGAGGTATTCTAGAAGTGATGCAAATTTCAGAGCAGGTTTTTAAACATGTAGATGCAGTACTACTTCAGTTTCGTAGACAAGTTCTGATAGAGTAGCATTAGTTGAAGTTCGAATGATGGTTCTGTATGCCCACAATGCATCATGAATCTTCTCATGCCAGTCACGGCCTGTCTCCAAAGTTCGCTCTAGGATTTGAATCAGAATTTTATTGGTGGCCTCTGCCTGACCATTCCCTTGGGGATAATAAGGAGCGGAGAAATGATGATGAAATTCAAACTTTGAGCAGAATGTTCTCATTCTCTCATTCTTGAAATGGCTGCAATTGTCTAAGACAATGTCATGCGGTATGTTAAAACGACATAGGATATTCTCGTGAATGAATGACACCACATGTCTACCTTCTACTGTGCGTAGAGTGACAGTTTCTACTCATTTAGTGAAATATTCTGTTGCGGCAAGAAAATATTTGTGGTCATTTGAAAAAGAAGGAGTGATAGGGCCAACAACATCAAAGGCCCACGTACAAAATGGCCAAAGAGAGACGACAGATTGCAAATCCAAGTAAATGATTCAGATCGATTGGATATTTGTCCCAAATGCAAATAATTGAATCTAAAGCCAAATGTTGACATACTTCCCATCCTTTCATAAGCAATCCTACGATCCATATCAGGTTGTTAGGTACTCAACATACAAACCGAAAGCCTAGAGTGATTAAGGTTCAAATGGTTACACAAGTGATTGTAATAGACTAACACGTTCTGCAACCAACATCCTCGGCAATCCACTCTGGACAGTTCTCACCAAGGCTTCAACTCACTCCAAGTATCCTTTTTCATCTATTGCAACTTTCACTTTAGTCAAGTAGCCCGCCCTCAAGCCCAAATTACACAGGAAATATATTTATAGATTTCATGCCTTATTAATAACAATATAAAAGATGGAAACTATACCAGCAATTTTTATGCATTGCATACGCCTGTATGATTTTTCCTTAGAATTAAACTACTTGATTGATCCACTGTGAATGTGACTTTGATACCCATGGTTAGATACTTAACCGATATTGTCAAAAAGTCCGATAAGCTGTGCAAAGTTAAGCCCTTAAACCAACAAAATCCGAAACACAAGCCTCTGGTTCGGAGAATGAGCAGGGTGTTGGGTCCGTCGAGGGTTTTCCGGCGAGGCGGCATACCAGACGGCGTCACTGTATGGCAGTGACCCTGCAAAAAACAAAACAGAAGAAAAACAGTAGACATCGTACCTGATGCTGCCATTTACGGAGGTCGCCGGAGTTGGTCGCCGGAATTTCTGCTCAGCCGGACTGCAGCCCTTCACGAGCCCAGGCTACCAGATGCAGTCGGTGAGTAGACCTTCGATCTCCTTTTCCACACACAGGGTCGCTCATGATACCCTGTACATATATATGCATAAGGTGGGAACGGTTACGCACCGTTCCCCTTTATCTCATGTTGATTTATCGGCATGATCATCCCTCAATGGGGATGTATCCACATTGTGGATAACCACCACGTTAATCGTGGTGGTTAATCCAACATTCTCCCACTTGATCCGATGATAAATCTTTTTAACCAGAAAACCTTATGAAAATAACTTGATGAATAGAATGACCTTTATATTCTATTCTAAAGGTCCTTAGTTGAATCTCTAATCCTTATGAGATTAACAACAACCATAATGAGAATCAAAAGACTGAAAGTGATCACTTTATTTACATGCATATGTCAAAAAGAGTTTAACAATCCCATCCTCATTACATGTTCGGAATATAATCCCGGGGCTAGCCCTTTAGTAAGAGGATCAGCGATCATCTCTTTGGTACCAATATTGACAATATGCACTAAATGATTCTCCGTCCTTTCTTTAATAACAAAATACTTCAATTCCATATGCTTGCATGACGTAGTACTTTTGTTGTTGTTCGAAAAGGACACTGCAGCTTCATTATCACAGTAGACCTTCAGTGGCTTCCCAATGGAATCGACCACCTTTAACTGTGATATGAAGTTCTTTAACCATATAGCCTGCGAAGTAGTCTCGTACAATACAATGAATTCTGCCTCCATGGTGTGGGCAGCAGTGGTCGTCTGCTTTCCACTCCTCCAAGAGATCGCTCCCCCAGCAAGTAAGAAGACGTACCCAGTAGTAGACTTTCTACTATCAAGGCATCCTCTTAAATCAGCATCTGAGTAGCCAATGACCTCGAGGTGATCAACTTTATGATACGTTAACATATAGTCTTTTGTCCCTTGCAAGTACCGCAAGACTTTCTTGGCAGCCTTTCAATGGGGTAAACCTGGATTAGACTGAAATTTGTCAAGTACCCCTACTGCAAAAGAAATATCTGGTCGAGAACATGTCTGCGCATACTGCAAGCTGCCAACAACTGATGCATATGGATAAGCACTCATCTGTGCTTTGTCAATATCGTTCTGTGGACAATCCTTTAGGCTCAGCTTGTCACCTTTTTATATGGGTGTAGAAATAGAAGAACAATTCTCCATCCCATATCGCTTTAACACCTTTTCTATATAGGATCTTTGGGAGAGGCCTAGAAACCCTTTTGCTCGGTCTCGATGAATCTCAATGCCAAGAACATAAGCAGCCTCACCCATATCTTTCATATCAAAATGTGATGCAAGAAACTGTTTTGTCTCTGAAAGTAACTTCATATCGTTGGTTGCAAGTAAGATGTCATCCACATACAACATCAATATAATGAACTTACTCCCACTTTCCTTAAGGTATATACATTGATCAATAATGTTTTCTGTAAACCCGAAAGTCACAATGACTTGGGAAAATTTAATATACCATTGTCGGGAGGCCTGTTTAAGTCCATATATTGATTTGTTAAGCTTACAAACCAAACGATCATTTTCAGAGAAACCAAGAGGTTGTTCCATGTATACTTCTTCATTCAGATCCCCGTTGAGGAACGCTGTTTTCACATCCATCTGATGTAGCTCTAAGTCATAATGAGCTACGAGGGCCAGAATAATCCTCATTGACTCCTTAGTTGAGACAGGAGAGAATGTCTCATTATAGTCAATGTCCTCCATCTGGTTGAATCCTTTAGCAACCAATCTTGCTTTATGTCTCTCTATGTTACCTTTGGAGTCTTTCTTGGTCTTAAAGACCCATTTACACCCTACGGGCTTTACTCTTTTAGGTAACGTGACAAGATCACACACTTGATTTTTAGCCATAGAGTCTAACTCTTCTTTCATGGCTTCAATCCAGTGCAAAGATTGTTTGCTTTCAACAGCTTCCATAAAATTCAACGGGTCATCATTCATATCTATGAAATCACCAGGCTCCTGAAGGTACACCACATAATCAGGATGTATGGCAGATCTCCTAATCCTTGTGGATCTCCAAACAGGTCGTTCCTCAGGCTCAGATGGAACCTGATCATTCTGTTCGTGCTCTTCCGCATTGTCCACAATAGGTTCACTTTGGATTTGTGCATTAACAATCGAATGATCAACCACACCATCATTAGGAAGAACAATATGGTATCTTTCGATGTTTTCCTTAACAGGTGATGAAACTGAATCCTGTATTTCCTCAAAACCAATGCTTTGAAGTGCACTTAATCCTACTGAACCATCTTCTAGGAATTTAGCCTTATCTGTTTCAACAATTTGTGGTGAGTGAGATGGGCAATAAAACCTGTACCCTTTTGATCTTTCTAGATAACCAATGAAATATCCACTGGTTGTTCTTGGATCAAAGGCTTTAATGTGGGGGTTATACAGTTTAGCCTCTGCAGGACATCCCCAAATATGCATATAAGACAGTGATGGTTTCCTACCTGTCCACAACTCGTAAGGAGTTTTAGGCACAGATTTCGTAGAAACCTTATTCAAAATATGCACAGTTGTCCTTAAGGCTTCACCCCACAACTTTATGGGAAGTGTTGAATAATTCAACATAGCCCTGACCATTTCTTTAAGCGTACGGTTTCTCCTTTCAGCTACACCATTCTGATAGACACTACCAGGCATGGTATATTGAGGCACAATGCCTTTCTCTTTAAGAAATCGCGCTAATGATCCTTCCCTTTGCCCCATCTCAGTAAACCTACCATAATATTTGCCACCTCTATCAGACCTGACTATTTTAATAACCTTATCGGTTTGTTTCTCTACTTCTTTCTTAAATTCTTTAAACATCTGAAAAACATCAGATTTTTCGAAAATCAAGTAGAGATACATATACCGAGAATAGTCAGCAATAAAGGTGATGAAATATTTTTCGCCTGTGTAACATGGGGAAAACGGTCCACATACATCCGTATGGACTATTTCTAATATCTTACTACTGCGTTTGGCACCCTCTTTATATGTGTTTGTATGCTTAGCCTTTATGCAATCAACACATGGGTCATTGTCTGTAAAATCTAGAGATTGCAAGATCCCTTCATTTATCAGTCTCTTTATTCTCTTTTCAGAGATATGACCCAACCTTCGATGCCAAAGCATGTAAGATTTATCATCTGTCATGCTACGTTTATTTTCAACCAATGCGTATTCAGAAGTCAAAGACTCCTGAGTTTGGATCTTCACATTCAATCTATATAAACCATCATAAACAGATGCAGAACCAATTTCAATTGAATTTCTGAATATGAACAATTTGGAATTTTCAAACTTAAAACAATATCCAAATTTATCCAACTTTGAAATTGAAATTAAGTTTCTACTATACGATGGAATATAAAAGACATCATGAAGATCTAAAACTACGCTCGTATTCAGAGTAATCCTGCAGGTTCCAACACCCTTCACATGTGAACGCATCTTGTTTCCCGAATAGATGCTTTTCTCATGCATTGTTGGTTCCCTTCTGCTCAGGAACAACTGTAGACAGTTGGAAATATGAACAGTAGCACCAGAATCAATCCACCAGCTATTTTCAGGAATTTGTAATAAATTACATTCATGAGAAACAAATGACAAATTACCTCTCTTTTCCAACCACTTCTTGTACTTTATGCAATCTGCCTTTATGTGTCCCTTCTTCTTGCAAAAGAAGCACTTTATGGGAGCAGAGTTGGATTGCTTATCTTGGGATGACTTATCCCCAGTTGGTTTCTTCCTAGCATTTCTCTTAAATGCATTCTTCCTTGGTCCTACTTTGGACGTATGAGAAGTCATATGTGCACTCTGCACCTTCTCACCTTTCATCCTCTCTTCTTCTTCAACACACTTGGACATGAGTTCATTAAATGTCCATTCATCATTATGTGTGTTGTACGAGATTTTGAAAGGTCTGTATTCCAAAGGTAAGGACGTTAGAACTAAATGCACTAGGAAAGAATCAGAGATGGTGAGCTTCATGTCATTCAGCTGAGACGCTATGTTTCTCATCTTCAAAATGTGCTGGTGAATGTTCCCCCCTCCAGTATATTTCATAGATATCAATTTTGACATCAGGGTACTGGCTCTGGCCTTGTTTGAACTCACAAACTGTGCCTCAATGGCATTCATGAATTCCCTCACTGTTCTGCATTGTGGGATAGCACTTTGAATGTTCTTAGCTACTTTAGATTGGAAAAACAATAAGCTAAGTCTATTCAAGCGCTCCCACTTCTCAAAAGCAATCTTTTGATCAGCAGTACTCTAATCAGTGAGGGCAGCGGGTTCATCTATCCTTAGGGCCAGATCTAAATCCATATACCCTAATGCAAATAAAACAGTTTCTTTCCAATCACTAAAATTGGATCCATCTAGAAAAGGTATAGAGCTAGAGCCATCTAAAATCACAGAACTAGAAACTGCATGACAAAAAACACGTATCAGGAAACATTCATACGAGACTAAAACTTTAGTGGAAAAAGCAAAATGATAAAGGCCCTTGATATGCTTCTTTCCAGGCGAGTGAAGGGGGTCATCGGAGTCCTACTTTGGTAAGAGCTCCGACATGCGAAACCACTTCGCCTACCGACCATATTCGGTAAAACTAAAGTTCTTGTGAAGATAGACCATCAACACAAGGTATCTTTGGATACACATGTGTGATGTATCTCGACACATTTACCTTATTCTACCCTACTTAAATTCCAAACACGATAAAACTACCTTTGGGTTGTCTATCGTTTCATGAATATAAGTACAATGTGCATATCGGCTTAGGAACTGTATGATAGTATAAAATTCATTTATGACTCACGTGTATTCAGTCACTTTGGTGACATGAAAACACTGATTCATTTAACTATCCTTAATGCTAATATGCAAAATTATATCTTAAAATAGTCCGTAAACCGAATGGACTAGACATATGACCCTCGAAATGGTTCTTAAACTGAATGAACCAGTCATATGTATCACGAACCGGTCTTAAAACACTCTGAACCGGTCTGAAACAGCCCCGAACCGGTAATGCAAGGGTCTGAACCGGTTCTAAACCTTATGAACCGGGTCAAATATGAACAAAAGTTCATTAAAACCCTATAACCGTATGCCAAAACCCCTATATTTTCTTATATTTAAGAAAACAGAGTCTTAACATCTCGGAACCGGTGAGAAACTAGAAGGAACCGGTCAAAAACGGCTCTGAACCGATCCTGGAAGGGGACTGAGTCAGTCCTTAATCCGGTTCAGGCCAAATAGTGCCTGGACCCTTCTGGATCCGGGTCAGACCCGACTGCTTACTGGATTCGGGTCAGACTCGGGGTTATCCGGATCTGGGTCGGACCCGGTACAGTCTTGATTCGGGTCCGACCCGGTTAAGACCGGATCCGGGTCCGACCCGGTTAAGACCGGATCCGGGCCCGACCCGATTAAGACCGGATCCGGGTCCGATCCGATTAAGACCGGATCCGGGTCCGACCCGATTAAGACCGGATCCGAGTCTGACCCGGTTAAGACCGGATCCGGGTCGGACCCGGTTAAGACCGGATCTGGGTCGGACCCGATAATCGCTGGATCCGGGTCGGACCCGGAGTTTACCTTATCCGGGTCGGACCCGGAGTTTACCTTATCCGGGTCGGACCCGAGCGGATCCCCATCCGAATCCCTGATCCGATCCAGGTCACCTTATGGATCGGATTCGGGTGGGCGGGTCCGGTTCAGAAAATGAACCCGACCCGAAAACAAAAACTTTTTGAAAAAGGGCAGAAAACCCGATCTTTTAGAAAAGAGCGGTTTTCCCCTTTTTCTCATTGCCGGCAACCGATGTCGCCGATCGGCGACCAACGTCGCCCGCCGGCGACCCACGCCGCCTGCGGACGAAGACTGTTGCCGACGACCAACGCCGTCGTACCGATGGCGCTTCTCCTCCAGCGAAAAACAACCGCCGGCGAAAACTGAAGCCGCAGAAAAACTTCCAGAAATCCGGCGACTCAATAGTCGCCGGCGACGGTCCCAGCAGTGATTTAATGCCGGGTGTGGTGTGAAGCGCCGGTGCTGACCTCGCCGACAGAAAACCCCCAAAATTACAGAGGTAAGTTTTTTTTTTTTATACTGTCGCCCAACGGCGACAGTCGCTGGTGCCGGCGACAGGCGCCAATGACCAGCAGCTGGGTCACCCCACGGTGACCTGCGTTTCTGGTCAAAACCGGAGCACACCCCACGCAGCAGGAAACGTGGTGTGGGCCCATAACCCAATGTTGGGTCCGTCGAGGGTTTTCCGGCGAGGCGGCATACCAGACGGCGTCACTGTATGGCAGTGACCCTGCAAAAAACAAAACAGAAGAAAAACAGTAGACAACGTACCTGATGCTGTCATTTACGGAGGTCGGAGGTCGCCGGAGTTGGTCGCCGAAATTTCTGCTCAGCCGGACTGCAGCCCTTCACGAGCCCAGGCTACTAGATGCAGTCGGTGAGTAGACCTTCGATCTCCTTTTCCACACACAGGGTCGCTCATGATACCCTGTACATATATATGCATAAGGTGGGAACGGTTACGCACCGTTCCCCTTTATCTCATGTTGATTTATCGGCATGATCATGGTATCCACATTGTGGATAACCACCACGTTAATCGTGGTGGTTAATCCAACACAGGGTGCATGACTGCTGTAAATTGATCAGGTTAAGATGCCCAAGTGGCAACCCACAAGGGTCTGCACGTCTGGTTAGGTGGCTCAGCTTAAAGCTTTCAAGTTGAAGGAGGTAGAGAGTTCAATACCCAAGGTGCTCATTTGCCTTAAGACAAAAGCCGAAAGAAAAACTATCCTCAGTGGGCAAAGGGGGAGTACTCGTGTAGTTTTACACTGCAAAAATCGGCTAGTCAATGTGACACCTCTCAGCCTGTAACAAGACATCCAAAATCATAGCAGTGGTTTCTCCATGTAAAAAAAACAGGAAGAAAAAAAAAAAAAAGATGCCCCTGGTAGGAGAAACTTTTTTTTTAAGAGAAAATATTATTAGCATAATAAGTTAGGAGTACAAGACGTATCAGGTAGACGGGACATGATGAGATATCGCTCCCCGTTACAAACAAAAATTCCAAATCTGTGCGAAGTTAGATTACATGAAGAAAACATGCCGACCCTAGGTAGCAGCCAATCCCTACAAGGTGCTGGTCCAACAAGTACCACGTGGCATAGTTCACGTCATCGCCCACGTGTCCCCTAACTAATCAATCCTCGAGTCCGCGGCGCACCCAGTCATTTACCTCCTACACCAATTGGTACAGAATACCTTCCAAATCACTGACTTTACCCTTGAAGATATATTTATTCCTTTCAAGCCAAATAAGCCACTGTCAATATTCAAAACACGGCACAAAAATTTCCACCGGTACCCCCTTTGAGTTCATGTGTGGCGCAATCGACACCTCTCTTGGGAAGGAGCTGCTGTCCCAATTCATGAGAACGTCACTTCATGCTCGGAGTATCAAGGTGTGAATGTTTACTCTTCCTCACAAAAGCAAAGCGAGCATCGGCTAGCAAGATGAAAACCCCAACGCTTGAGCCTAGATTCGGTGTTGGTCACATCATTGAGAATCAACCATCCCATAAGAGAGCCCCATAAGGGGAGACCTGCCACCCACAATGCTTTCCTCAAAAGCCAAGAGAGAAGAGGCAAACCAAGATAACAGTACATGGTTGATGCCTTAAATTCTCCATCACTTGCAAGTGTCCAACACATTTCATCCTCCCGAAATACCAAATCCGAAGGCTCCCTCCTTAGCACAATATCCCATGCCTCCTCCTCACTTGACCAAAAATCATACACCTTACTGTATTTGGCTCTAGCTGTCCCATATAAACTTGGAAAATTTGTGTCCCCGCACCAAACATCTTGCCAAAATAACCGAGTTAAAGTGGTTCAAAACTGAGATCCAACCCTCCGAAATCCTGATCCTTTCTTCCATTTTTATGACTTTCTGGCCAACTCGATGACCATCAAACAAAATCATATTTTTCAAAAAAGAGCAAAGCAAAAATGCCCTCTCTCTTACAATTCATCCTAGTTAAGAGGGCAAGGTTGAATCTTTCTAAGTTATGTATTCCCAAACCCTGAACTTGAAGTGGTTGGGAGATAAAAGACCAACGGAAGGGCACCTTAGATCTCCCATCTAACGACCCCATGCAAATAAATTTTTGGAACATTGTATTGATGTGCTTTTCAACTTTCGAATCTTGAATATTTGTAAGAAATGAAGCACCAAGCAAGAAATACTGAATCTAACAAGGTTGATTCTACCTGCCTTAAAGAGTAAGGGAGAAGCACAAGATTGAAGTTTTTGGCAAATTTTATCATCTACCACACTGCAATGTGACTCCCTAGAGACCCCTAAGTGTAGTGGTAGCCCAAGATACTTTATGGGTAAGGACCCCACATCACAATTAAAACTAGCAAAGGCTAACCTTTGGGAGTTCCCATGAGATCATTGAACACCATTATTTGACTCTTTCCTTCATTCATACAAAGGTTCGATATTTCGAAAAAATATTTGATCACCACCCAAAGAGCCCAAAAGTTATTTTCCTATGCTTCTCCAAAAACCAAGTCATCCACAAAAAGAAGATAGAGTGATTGAATCCAATTCCAATACTTTGCAACCCTTAAACACTCTCCCTCCTCCACATGAGAGATCATCACCAAGAGTGCTTTCATAGCCATAATAAAAAGAAGAGGCGAAAGGGGTCACCTTGCCCCAGACCCCTTTTTGGCTTAAGGAAGTCACCCTTTTCTCTGTTAAGGGATACCGCAACCAAGTTGCTGAAAGGAGCCTATCAATCAAATTATTTCACTTCTCAAATCTCATACGTTGAAAACAACTTAACAAAAATCTCCAGTCTAAATAATCAAAGGCTTTCTCGAGGTTAATTTTTAAAACAAAAGATTTTGTACCTTGGAGCTTGATGGAGTGAATTGTCTCATGTGCCATGACACATGCATCATGAAGTCGCCGACCGAGAATGAATGGACTTTGCAAATTTGAAACTACGCTCTTGATAACACCCTTGACTTTTTTTGCTAAAATCTTTGAAATGAGTTTAAAAGAAGTGTCCACCATAGAGATAAGCCTAAACCTTACAATGTCGTCGGCTTGAGGGTCCTTAGGGATGAGGATGAGTGCCGATTTGCCCAAGATACCTGGGATTTTAGCATTGAGGTGAAAGTCTTTCAACATTTATAGGAGATCGGCCTTAACAAAGTCCCAAATATGCTTGAAGAATTCAATTGGAAACCCACCAGTCTTACCATTAGGAAGAGACCATATAGCATTCTTTATTTCCTCAATGGTAAATGTGCAAGTGATGCCCTTCCTCTCTTCGCTTATGGATTTGAAGGCCATGTTAGAAATGTCATATCCCCCCGACCACCACCTTGGAAAACCGTGATTTGGTATTATGCAAGATATGAGGACCCTGGAACTATTACATCAACTATTTTTTTCCCAGGTCAGAAATTTTGACCGACCCATTTTTCATATGTAATGTCCGTGATCTGACACGTCCCTGACCCTGAATACCCATATTTGGTTGCCTAAGAGAGCATGACTTCTTGGCCCCACAACCTATTAATACAAAATGCTCCTTTATTCAAGAATTCATAGGCAATTACAGACATCCTTCAAAATCAGTTGGAGAGCATAGACCTCACAAGAAGAAGATGAAAGTACTTTCATAATCAAACACCACCATTATATTTAAGAAACACAAGGAACAATCGTCTAAAAATAAATAGAAGGGCGATTATGATACAGTTGCATGATACATATATAATACATCTAATTCGCAATTGCCCGTCTCTTAGAAGAGAATTAGACTTGCTCCTCTTACTAAACCTTTTGTTGAGCACCATTGAGTGCTAAAAGAGCAGCACCGTATGCAGCCTCTGTTTGGGCTGCTCGAGTCACAGGCACTCCCAGCACCCTCTCACGCATCCTCGTCCACTGTGGGTTCTTGGAACCACCTCCTGCTGTGAATACCTGCTCTAATCCGGTTGCTCCAAGTTCCTTCAGCAGTTTATATGCCTTGGCCTAAATGTGACATGTTGCAGCCAAAATTTCAATTCCACCAAAGTGGACATCTCTATTTACAACGCATGGAAAAAGTGAACATGACATTTACCTCAATGCGAGCGATCGATTCAAGAATGCCATGCAAGAATTCCACATCATCATTTGGACGGGGGCTCAACCTGACAAAAATAATTAAAAGTGATTATGACCAAGTATTAAAAGTATCATGTAAACCTGTTTACTCCCCGCAGCAAGCCAAAATAGATGTGCAAAAAATGTTTTAAGTTAAAAAGATGAAAAGTCAATAATAACAACTAAATTTTCAGTAGTTCAGTAAAGCTAGTGACGTGAGTAGAAATTAACATAAAGATACTTAAATGAAGACTTCTTCAAAGAAGGCAGTCAAAATTACCTGGGTTCCATGTTTGCATCTGCAACAGGAAATCTTTCACCAACTGAGGTCAGAGGATAGTAATCAAGAGAAGAAGGTTTCAAGGGATCAATTTTTTCACTTAATTCTTCCAATTGCTTGTCTGTGAACAATTTTCGAAGAACAGCTCCACCAGTGTTAGAGGCACCACCAACGAGCCACATGTCATCGAGCCTGTGGCTGTACACACCAAAACGAGCATCATCGATGCGTGAAGTGCTTAGAAGCTTGACCGCTAGTGTTGAACCCAAAGATGTAACCTGGTGAAAGTAAAAAAAAACAATAAGACAATAATCCAAGTAAGAAATCTTGGGGGAAAATTTTGAACTAAAGAAGACACACAGCTTTCCCAGGCTCTGCAACACGAGCAGCAAGAAAAGCTGCTATACTGTCTGTGGTCCCAGTGCAAACAATACAGTCCATCGGAAAACCTGCAACACATTTTCTTCAATTATATCTCAAGAATCAAGATTAATCATCAAATTTCAACTTATAGCTTCTGTAAACTCTATGGTTCAGCTGGCAACCGTCAAAATTCCAATTAGCAATAACCTGGTTGTTGAAGTCGGCTAGGGTTTCTAGCAAATCAGAAAAGAGAGAGAGAGAGAGAGAGAAAGAGAGAAGAATTTGTATCTTCTCATTAGGTCTAATCTCACTTAAATACAGAGATTAGACTGAAACAACTTATTTACAATAATACCCCCGACCTATTAAGTAGTTACCAAACTACCCATATGCATATGCACATGCATATGTAAGGTGACCGCATCTCAACACTCTCCCTCAAGCTGGAGCATATATATCAATAATGCTCAGCTTGTCACAACATTTTGAAAAATTTGAACTCGCTAGGGGTTTATTGAAGACATCTGCAATTTGGTTCTCTAAAGATATGTGCTTGGTGCAAATGTACCCAGTATGGACCAGGTCACGTACATAGTGACAATCCACCTCAATATGCTTTGTTCGTTCATGAAACACTGGGTTATTTGCAATATAAGTAGCAACTCTATTATCACATATCAGCTCCATAGGTAATGAGACTTTCACTTGGAGATCAATCAACACAAATTTAATCCACATCATCTCAACAGCAGTTTGAGCCATAGCCCGATACTCTGACTCAACACTCAACCTGGCAACAATAGTTTGTTTCTTACTTCTCCAAGTAACCCGATACCCTCCAACAAACCCACAGAATCCAGTTGTGGACTTTCTATCAACAACCGACCCTGCATAATCTGCATTTGAATAGGCAGTAACATCTAAAGAAGGGTTTTGTTTAAACCATAGTCCTTTATCAGGGGAGAACTTTAGATATTTGAGAATCATCATTGTCGTCTCTCAATGAGCCTTTGTAGGTTTGTCCATAAATTGACTTATCTTGCTCACAACTAAAGATATGTCAGGTCTGGTCACAGTCACATATAATATCTTGCCAACCAATGAGCGATAACGGCTACTGTCCACATACTCGAATTTTTCATCAAACAGATGAGACTTGGGATCCATAGGAATCCTTGCAGGTTTGGCACCTAACATCCTTGTCTCCTTCAGCAGGTCCAAGACATATTTTTGTTGTGACAGAGCCAATCCTTCTTTACTCCTTGCAACCTCTATGCCTAAGAAATATCTAAGTGATCCCAGATCCTTAGTCACAAAGTGTTTTTGAAGATGGGACTTTGTCTCAGAGATGTCTTTTTCACTGTTTCTTGTGACTATAATGTCATCAACATATACTATCATGAGCACAATCCCTGTGCAAGTCTTTTTAATAAAAAGAGAGTGCTCAGAGGCAGATCGGACAAACCCAAATGCTGACATGACCTCAGCTAGCTTAGAGAACCACGCACGGGGACTATGTTTGAGACCATAGATTGCCTTGTTCAACTTTCATACCTTCTGACACTCCCCCTGAACTTCAAACCCCAGAGGTTGCTGCATGTAAACTGTCTCCTCCAAGTCTCCATACAGAAAGACATTTTTCACATCAAGCTAACATAGAGACCAACCATGGTGCACTGCGACTGACAAAACAAGATGAATAGTCCCAAGACGAGCAACAGAAGAGAATGTTTCAAAGAAGTCCACCCCATAAGTTTGAGTATAGCCTTTCGCAACCAAGCGAGCTTTAAACCTTTCAATCGATCCATTTGAGTTATACTTAATAGTATAGACCCATTTACAACCAACAATATCAGCCTCAGGTGGAGGATCAACTAAGTCTCATGTTCTCCGAGAAAGCAGTGCATCCATTTCATCCTGCATGGCCTTCACCCATTTGGGGTCCAGAAGAGCTTGATGATGATTGAGAGGAACTGATTCAGCAGATAATGCTAATACAAAATTCTTCATATTTTCAAAGTGTTGCCTCGGAAACAAACTGAGAAATAGGATGAAGTGTACATTGCCTTTTTCCCTTCCGAAGAGCAATAGGTGAATCACCATCAACAATAGGATCGTCAGTAGGACCAGGAACACTCACCTCTGGAGAAGCTGATGGCACATGATAGAGTTGGGTGGAGCTCAATGTGTATACACCACAGAAGGATTTTTGTAACGAGACGGAGTCGGACTTGGAAAAAGAGGCTCAAGACTGACAGACTGTAATGAAAAAGGAGGAACATGAAGAGGGAAGGAATCACCTTGATTAGCATGTAATCTTGGAGAAGTACTAGAAAAATATGGGATAGACTCAAAAAAAGAAACATTCACACTGACATACTCTCTCTGAGATTTGGGATCATAACAACGATATCCTTTTTGGTGCTTGGGATACCCAACAAAAACACATTTTATAGATTGGGGTGACAATTTATCTCGGTTGGGACCAAGTTTATGAACAAAGCACACATATCCAAACACCTTTGGAGAGATAAGGAAAAGAGGAGCTTCAGGTCTGAGAATTTGAATGGGAATATGATCCCCCACAGAGGTTGAAGGCATACGGTTTATTAGGTATCCCGCAATTAGAACTGTGTCTCCCCAGTAAGACGCAAACATATTAGACTGGATCATAAGGCAATGGGCAACATTTAGAATATGTATATGCCTGCGCTCCACTACTCCATTCTGTTGCGAGGTATGCGGACAAGAAGTCTGAGGTTGGATCCCAAGATTTTTGTAAAATTGTAATAATTTAGAGGATTTGAATTCAAGAGCATTGTTAGTGCGAACAACTTTGACGCAAGAATTAAACTAAGTTTTTATTTCAATAATCAAGGATTTGAGAATAATGGGGGCTTCAACCCTATCTTTTAACAATACCCAAGATCATCTGGAAAAATCATCTACAATGACTAAATAATAACGACACTTAGAACAACTAGGAATTCTACTAGGACCCCAAACATCAACATGAAGAAGATCAAACAAATTTTGACTTGAAGGACTCTGACTAGACGAAAATGAACTCCTATGATACTTCCCAAGCTTACATGATTCACACAGTAGAGTAGTGGACGGCGAGATATGAGGAATAACTCTACGCAATTTAAGCAACGGAAGATGACCAAGACGATGATGCCAAAACAGCAGACTAGAAAAGGACTCAACTGCCGAATGAACAGAGCCAACTGGTTGGTGTAGATAATAGACTCCACCTTCTTCATAGCCTCCACCAATCGTCTTCCCCGTTAGCAAGTCCTAAAAAGTGCAACAGGCAGGATCAAATATTACTCGACAATTCAATTCATTTGCAACACGACTAATAGATAACAAATTTTGAGAGAATGAAGGGGCATGGAGAACATTTGATAACTGAAGAGTAGAGGAGATGGAGATATTTCCCTGGCCAACAATGAGAGAGGAACTCCCATCGACAAGAACAACCTTTTTATGATTAGCAACACTATTCAAATTTGAAAAATCACATTCATTTCCACACAAATGGCTAGATGCCCCTGAATCAATAATTCACCTACTACCTGGGCAAGATAATTCATCACCTGCAGAGCATGCAATATCAGCCACATGAGAACTAGATGGAAGATGTGCCAACAAATCATGATACTCAGCACGAGTGAGTGTAACCGAATCACTAGGAGGAACAGTGGGGGACTCGGGTTTGGCCACTTGTGCTGCAGGAACAACTTTAGCTGAAGATGCGAGAGGTCGTCCATTCTTGTCAAAACATCTATCTTCTAAATGCCCAAATCTCCACAACCTCGAGAATTATGAAGAAACCCTCACTCTTGGCCATAGGAAACAGACAGAGCAGAGGTTTGTGATTCTGATTGAGATGAAGGAAGGGACATGACTGTGAAAATGTCTATGATAAGACAATACGCATACGAACACAAATAATATAGAAAAGATGTGCACGAAGGCACTCTCACAACACTTGAACAAAGTACGCAAAAGCGTAAAAATAATAAACATGCACTAAGGCATGTATTTCATAGAAAGAACCGGATGCTTAAGACTCTCAAGCTTGAGAAATACAAGGGGGGAACACCCCTATTTATACAAATGCAAGAAGGTGCAAAGGGGGCTCCCAAAGGAGTCGTTGGGAGCCCCCAACGACTCTATTGGGGAACCCCCAATGCACATTAAAAAATGTGAAAAAGAAAAAAGAAAAAAGAAATTATAAAAATAAAAAATAAAAAGAAAGTTACAACATATTCCAAAAAGGGAATATGCGCAAAACAGGAAATGACGAAAATACCCTTTCGGGTAAAAGTATATAAATATATATATTTATATAGAGAGAGATATATGTACATATAATATATTATATGTAAATATATCTCTATGTATATAAATATATATTTATATTTACAATAATGATAATGATTTTTAGAAGATACATTTTAACACCCCCCCTCAAACTTACGGTGTGATAACCGCAAGTTTGTCAAGAAGGAAATGAAATCTGGGCGAACATAGAGCTTTTGTGAAGAAGTCGGCAAGTTGATACTCAGATGTCACATATGGTAGATCAATAACCTTCTTCAAGTATTCTTCTCGAACATAATGACAATCCATCTCTATATGCTTTGTTCGCTCGTGAAAGGTGTGGTTCTTGGCAATGTAGATTGCACTCTTATTGTCACAGCATAGCTTTGTTGGTTCTTTGACAACTACTCCCATATCTTCCAAAAGACGTCGAATCCATACAATTTCCATTGTAGTGGATGTCATGGCTCTGTATTCGGCTTCAGTGGATGACAGAGAGACCTTTTGTTGCTTTTTACATCGCCATGAAATCAAAGATTCACCTAAGAAAATACAAAAACCAGTGGTGGAGTGACGGTTACTAGGGTCACCTCCCCAATCTGAGTCAGTATAAGCAAGTAATTTTAAATAAGAAGAAGAAGATAGAAATACTCCCTTATTTACTGTGCCCTTCAAGTATCTGATGATGCGAAGAATAGCACTCATATGAACGGTTGTGGGAGCGTGCTGAAACTGACTGGCGATGTGTATAGCATGTGACAAGTCAGGTCGAGTAATACTAAGATACATTAACGAACCTACCAACTGCCTGTAAGGGGTAGGATCAGTTAAGGGAATACCATCGTCAATTTTCATTTTTGCTCCCACAACTTCAGGGGTTTCGCATACTTTGTCATCAGAAATCCCGGATCTGTCAATAATCTCACAAGCAAGTTTAGACTGAGATAGAAAATAACCACGTTGCGAATAGGCAACCTCAATTCCAAGAAAATATGTCAGAAAACCCAAATTTGACATCTCAAATTTTGAAGTCAAGACGGACTTAATACCCTTGACTTCTTGAATATCATCACCTGTGATTAACATATCATCAACATAGAGCAATAAAATTACAATCCCTGCATTAGATTTTCTAGTAAACAAAGCAGTGTCAGTATAACATGAGGAAAATCCATTTTCCAGCATTACACTGGTAAACCTATCATACCAGGCTTTGGGTGCCTGCTTTAAACCATAGAGAGCCTTACGAAGACGAAGAACTTTATCTTTAGGAATTATCATGCCTTATGGGGCATCCATATATACTTCTTCGTTGAGATCACCATTTAAGAAGGCATTTTTAACATCCATTTGAAAAATGTTCCAATTTTTAATAGATGCAATAGTAATGAGACACCTAACCGTAACCATCCGAGCAACAGGGGCAAAGGTTTCTTCGTAATCAATTTCATACTCTTGCCCATATCCTTTAGCAACTAAGCGAGCTTTATACCTTTCTAGGGAACCATCGCTCTTGGTTTTAACTTTAAAGACCCATCGACAACCTATAGTTTTCTTTCCTATAGGTAGAGATTGAAAATCCCAAGTTTCGGCCCTTTTAAGAGCATCAAGTTCACTTTGCATGGCCTCTTGCCATTCTATACATTTTTTTGCTTCTTTAAAATTTCTTGGCTCAAAATAAGAGTGAATGGCACTTAGACAAGCCCTATATCGGGATGAAAAAGAATCAAAAGAGACAAAACGATTTGGAGGTCTTCTATTCCTTTCAAATCTTCTATGGTCAAGAGAGGTGGAAAGCTCACTATATTGATCAATAGCACTTCTAAAGGTGTCTTGGTTTCTACGAGAGTAAGTTATAGGATCACTTGGAACTCTACTTTCTGGTTCATTGGGTGAATTATGTTCACCAATGTCTCCATCATTTTCCTCATCATGGTTTAATGATACATCATCATCACTAGATATGTCATCATTAGTAGACAATAAGTCGAATAAGGAGTAATCAAAATTTTCTTGTTGAGAAACATTTTTTTCAAAACCACTTTCATTTTCTAAAAAAGTTACGTTTCTAGAGACATATAGTTTATCATCTCGAAGGTTATAACAACGAAAGCCTTTTTGAGTTTCGGAATAACCAAGAAAGGCACAAGGAATAGCCTTGGGAGAGAGTTTGTCATTCTTATCCGTAAGTATGAAACACTTACATCCAAAGACTCTTAACCTATTATAATCAGGTTCGATCTTATGTAATACCTCGAAGGGAGATATTTTACCTAATAACTTAGATGGTAAGCGATTTATCAAATAAACAGAAGCAAGAGCCGCTTCAGCCCAAAAATTTTTAGGAATATTTTGAGATATAAGGAGAGTCCTAGTGGTCTCGATAATGTGCCTATGTTTTCTTTCAGCTAACCCATTCTGTTGAGGTGTCTTAGGACAGGACCTTTGGTGAACAATACCTTGATCCTCAAGATATACTTTAAATTGATTGGAGAGATATTCTCCTCCAGAGTCACTTCTAAAAATCTTTATGTTACTGTTGAATTGGTTCTTAATCATTGAATGAAAAATTTTAAAACATGAAAACACTTCATGTTTAAACTTAAGAAAATATATCCATGAATATCTGGAAAAATCATCCACAAATATTACGTAATAAGAAAAACCTCCTTTTGAAACAACAGGTGCAGGTCCCCAAACATCCGAATGAACAATTTCGAAAGTTTTAGAAGAGAACATAGTTCTTTGCTCAAAAGGTAAACTTCGCATTTTTCCAAGAATACAGTCATTACAAGAAAATGAGCTTTTACATAGGTCTTTTGCAAAATGTAAGTATGATAACTTGGTGATATTAGGATGACCAAGTCTTTTGTGCCACATATTTATATCTTTATGTCGGGCAACATAACACAAAAATTTTAGAACTTGAAGAGATTCCATATAATATAAATCTCCCCTTCTAAAGCCTTCCCCAATCAATTTCCCGGACTGGCGATCCTGTATTAAACATTTATCACAAGAGAATTTAATATCACAGCCATGGTCCGTAAGTTGAGAAACAGAGAGGAGATTTAAGTTTAGTTTAGGTATAAATCTGATTTTTGGAATAAAGAACTCTTGAGTTTCAAAATTACCTATTCCTTTAATTTCAAGAGAGGTTCCATCCGCAGTGGAGACATAAGATGGGGAACCATTTTTAGAGTAATCGGAGAGTGAAAAAATGTTTGGGGACATATGAAAGGATGCACCGGAGTCCAAAAGCCAAGAGATTTTACCTGGAGAAGAAGAAGTGGACACGGCCGCACCAGAGGTAGATCCCTTGAGGAGAGGTTGAAGAGCTTCCACTATTTGACTTATAGAGAGGGTCCCACTTGAAGATGCCTCCTCCTTCCGTGGTACACCGGTGGTAGCCATGGCTAGGAGCTTCTTCCACTTGGGACAAACGGGTTTGATATGCCCCGGTTCTTTACAAAAATGACAAATAGTTTTGCTATAGTCTATTTTCCCTCTTTGTCCACCATTTTCTCCTTGATTTTGAAATTTAAAGTGAGGGGGACGATAGGTTCTTACATTGTTTCCGGGTCTTGATACGACATTAACCTCACTATTTTCTTCAATACTACAAGGGACCGCAAGAACATTTGGTCCTTGTTTACATAAATTTATACGAGTCTCTTCACCACTTAGTTTGGTGAGAACATCTTCAAGAGAAGGAGGAGAAAAGGAGGAAAGAAGAGATGACCTTATTTGCTCAAATTTGGGCCTTAGCCCATTCAAAAAGTTGAAGAACCGATCTTCTTCAAGTTGCTTGTGACGAAGCTCAATTGCCTCTCCACTCCATTTTGGTTCAAGCATTGCAAGCTCATCCCAAATAGAGGAAAGATCGGCAAAGTATTCTCTAATCGTCATTTCACCTTGGGTAAGGGAAATAGCCTTCTTTTGAAGGTAGTATTTATGAGAGAGATCCCTTGATGTGTACATTTTTTCAAGATAATGTCAAGCTTCCGATGCCTTTTTGAATTTAATAATGTTGGCATTGATCTTAGTCTCCACGGATGAGAAAAACCATGAAAGAATCTTGAAATTCTTCATTTCTCATTCATCGCGCTTCTTGGAGTATTCTTCAAGGGCTTTGGTTCTTTCTTCTCCCTCAAGAACCGTGATTTCGCTTCCATTTACCACGGTAATCTTGGGTTCCGATTCCGGAATTGTACCAAGTACATATCCCCATAGGCCCTTCCCTTTTATATGAGCCTCCATATTTCCGGCCCAAACATGATAGTTGGACCCATTCAATTTGAAACCAAGAGGAAAATGGGACTCTTTTTCGCCCATTAGAGAGTAAAGAGGTAGAGGAAAAAGCGTACCAACACAATATTTTCAACACCAACTTTGCACAAGATTCTTCTAAAATATATGAGAAGAGAGATCCACCACTTCAAACTTCAAAGATCGGAAGGCACGTTTTTCAAGGCACTCGAAAAAAAGGAGAATCCCACGATCTTCAATAATCAACCTGGCTCTGATACCATGTGAAAATGTCTATGATAAGACAATACGCATACGAACACAAATAATATAGAAAAGATGTGCACGAAGGCACTCTCACAACACTTGAACAAAGTACGCAAAAGCGTAAAAATAATAAACATGCACTAAGGCATGTATTTCATAGAAAGAACCGGATGCTTGAGACTCTCAAGCTTGAGAAATACAAGGGGGGAACACCCCTATTTATACAAATGCAAGAAGGTGCAAAGGGGGCTCCCAAAGGAGTCGTTGGGAGCCCCCAACGGTCACATTTATGACCATTGGGGGCCCCCAACGACTCTATTGGGGGACCCCCAATGCACATTAAAAAATGTGAAAAAGAAAAAAGAAAAAAGAAATTACAAAAATAAAAAATAAAAAGAAAGTTACAACATATTCCAAAAAGGGAATATGCGCAAAACAGGAAATGACAAAAATACCCTTTCGGGTAAAAGTATATAAATATATATATATAGAGATATATGTACATATAATATATTATATGTAAATATATCTCTATGTATATAAATATATATTTATATTTACAATAATGATAATGATTTTTAGGAGATACATTTTAACAATGACAAGTCTGCTCAGTCGATTATATGCCTCAGCAAGAGTGGGAACATCTGAGCATGCCAACATCTAAACTTTGGCAACTGAGAATTCAGCTGACAAGCCAATCAGGAACTGTGCGACCATGGTATGCTCCTGGTGCAGTTTTTGTTTGTCACAACATAATGGTCTATGAGCATTTAGTCTTTCACAAGCTGCCTTCACAGAGGCATAATACTGGACTAGAGTTTGCTCTCCTTGCTACAATTTATAGATCTCCTATTCTACTTGAAGAATACGACTAACATTAGTTTCTTGAGAATAAGTATCTTGCAAATTATCCCACATTTGTTTTGCAGAGGTGTAATAAATAAGCCTGTCGGCTATGTGAGGTTGCACACTATTCATAATCCAAGACATGACAATATAAGCAGCTATGTGAGGTTGCACACTATTCTTGAGAATTCGTATGCATATGCATATGTACGGTGACTGCTTCTCAACACGGGTAAAAATATCGCATAGTATTATTTTGAATGAGGGAAATGAAGATTAACTATCAGCAAGAGAGAGAGCACAAGAGAACTGTCAAGGATGCCAAGGAGTTCCAATCAAGTACAAAATAAGCAGCTTCATGGCTAAGTGGCCAGGGTTACAAAATTGTTAACAAAGCCAAATCTGTTTCAAATTTCACTTCCATACGAAAAATGGTCCAACAATATCCAACACAATGGGAAAATTTGATTGCAGTTAGACCAATTATCCATCTACAAGTGGATGAGCATGCACGTACCTACACACACATGTACACATACACGTTGACATGCAGAAACTCGATTTTGTATTTCATATGTTGATGGCATCATTAAAGAATTAAGGGTGGTAACATAGAGAAGACAAAGATAGCGACAACTACAATAACCTGTTAGCACGGAATACGAAAACATGTGAACAAAGAAAGATATCAAAAGGTCACACTACTTATCTCTTTAATGCTTTCCTTGTTCGAGAGGCATGCTCAGAAAAGAATCTAACTACTACTGGCCAATAATTTTAATGAGTTTGACTAAATCCAACAACTGCCCCAAAACGATATTGTTTAAGTGCAACAACCTCTGACTATATGGGTAGGAACATCAGCTGAAATTAAAATGAGCAGGCCTCCCTTTTTTACCCTTAACCACACATTTATGGTCATCGACAAGCCATAACAAAAATATTTCGTTTCATTTGAAATGAACTCTCTAAACAAGTAACAGTCACTAGCCATAGGGAAATATGTATGCAAGGCAACAGGCAGGTATTATAGTGGATTTCCTCAAAGAGAATAAATGTATCATTATAGAGGTTTGCATTTATTAAACTGGAGGTAGGTGTCCCAAGTTCTCAACCATTCTACTCTATCAGATATTTCAATATGTAAAGTTAAGATGAATATTGTACATTAAGAGTGAAGTCACAACATGAAGAATAACCATAAAATTGAACTAGCAAACAGTGTTATTCCACAGCTGGAAATGATTCAAAAGTACTTATCAAGTTGTGCTTATTTTTATCACCAGTTGATCAAACAGGTTGGCTAGGAGGGGCACAGGATCAAACTTTTTGATGGTCACCTTGCTTTGCTAAGCTTTATGAATCATTGGTGCAGAGTTGGTCATGCCGAGAAGTCCATACTTCCTCTTTCAACTAATCTAAATTCACACTTCATCAGAAAAGAGGCAGGATTCACATTAAGAAAAAGATCACTTGCAGAATCTTCAAAGATGGAATTCATACCCTAGGCATTTTTTAAGGAGGTTGATTTAAACTAAACAATTAACTGAAAACCATATTGATGAACATGAACTATTACAGATGTGTTTTGGTACATAAACAGGTGGAAAGTGAAATGACGAAAATGCTTCTATATCAGTCAAAACTGCATGATCAACATTATGAAAGCTATATAACTTATTCATTTGAATACCAGCAAGTAGATTTATGGGGAGAAACTGTTTATGGAAAGACAAAAAGGGGATTATCTTAGCAGAGTGATACAGCAAGATAAACAATAAATGATATCAGGCTTGATAAAAAAAGCTAGCAGATTTGAAAATGAAAAAAATACATGTTCGGGCTTACCAAATCTCAATCTGATGTCCTCCTTTATGAGTGCAATGGGAGCTCCTGGGGCTTTTATAGTGGGTAACATATGTGAATATGGCTGTGAAAGCAGCCAAGATGGATACGACTCGGACTCGGGATCATAACCTACCTACCATTAGTAAATATATAAAGTCATTGTCATAGTTTTCAGTTAAAAACTGACACATGCATGGTTTAATTGTTTTGTGTTCCAATTTCACCAAATAATAATGACCCTCAGAATCCTACAAAAAAAAAAGAAACAAAGGCATACATTCATCTTCCAGAACAGTCTCAGCAAAATTTCTACTTATACCTTCTGTGATAATGTAGCCTTTTGACTGTGATCAATGTTAGAATCCTATGTAGAATGATTTGATTACTTCAATCTAAAGTTGGCATATAGAAGAATTCACATGGGGATAAAGCACATCATATTGTACGTTTACATGTGCTGAAGGATTTTGGGGCTCCATTAGGCACAAGGGTTGAATCATCAAACACATTATTGACCATGAATCATCTTCATCCTTCATCCTCCTCAACTTTTGGCAAGTTGAATCCAGACAATGCTCATTCACTGGAATGAGTAGAAGGTTCATAAATTGGCAAGTCTGGAAACATGGCAAAAACAAGATAATACCTTAAGAGCATTGTTATAATCAGAAAGACCAAGCTTTCCATGTAAATGCCAAAGAAGCCAATCAGCTTGATGCATCAAGATAGAAGATTCACTTTTTGAATTAGACGAGAACCACCATGAAATAAGCTTGCTAAGGGTCGATGAACCAGAACACACTGTATGGTTTTCTGGAGCTATGGAACGAACAATTGGTAAAGCATCAGGAAAACTTTCATTGTATAGGAATGGTCTGCATAGAGGTTCTCCTGTGGCACTGCACTTGAAGAAATCCATGGAAAAAGAAGGAGATGAATAATAGCAACAAAATGGAGCTAAAATTAGGGTATAAATAGAAAGTGAAGATCAACCTATCAATTATCATCGTGGTTGCAGATGTCCCATCAATTGAAATGGAAGACACACGAGAAGAAAGGCTAAGTGGTATATCTTCAAGAAGCATGAAAAGTGCATTCTTCCAGGAGGATGCCCAATCTATTTTGTCATGGACCTGTCTAGACATATAGATAAAACATTAACATGGTGATGAAGAAAACATGGATGGAAGTGAACATAAAAATCAAATCAAGAAAAGAATACAAGACAATAGCCAAAACAAGACCACAAAGAATTATTTATGCAGATTAAACTCCAAAAATCAAGTGCATGTTTTTTCCAGAACTATTTCAATAGCATCAAGAGACAGATTTTGTGAGGATTTGTTGGGCCATTTGCCAAGTGCATGATGAATTGGCTAGTACAGTCTTCCTTTCCAGTTACATGCTAACTTGAAGGGCTATACAACAATATGATTCCATGTATGTGGATTCATTGGATGAGATCAAATTGAAAATTAGCTGCAGAAATCTCTGTAATGTATTAGGATTCATGATTCAACTGGGTTGTACAATCATCAGCAAGTTTGTCCATGTAAAATAGAGTTGACATATTTGCAGATCAATCCAGCTAGTATATCTCGAATATCAAAGGCCCCAGACCAGACGTTTCATCTAAAAGACCAAGAAAAAGAAAAGGGTGGATGAAGAGCTAAGTATAGTTCACATGCATTAAGAACAACTGTTCATGCCAAAACATATGGATTTGGGTGTCAAAACTATAAAGTTTAAGCTTATCTTGGGTTTCTGAACAAAGCCGATGTATGGTAAAGATTCACAGGAGGATTATTTGTTCAGGCTCTGCAAAAGATTTAAACTAGCAAGATTCCCAAAGCTCTGGTATCATTTTCAACGTGGACTATTTAAAATCCAAAAGAAGATACAAGAAAACAAATCTGAAAAATTAGTTAATTATACTTTCAAATAGCCCGGTTTGTGTCTTCCTGTACAAAGGTTATTCTTGAAGTTTGTCCAATCTCAGGAACTATTAGAATGGACAATGACAATATGAAACAGAAAAAAAGTTACCCTTTTTCAAACCTATATACTATAAAACAACATTGATACATATACACATACACACATTGTGTGTGTGGGTATTATGGGAAATTGATCTAATTAGAGACTGGCCTAACATAATCAAAATCTAACTTCTTGAGTTCTTGGACTCTGAGGACATGAAGAAGAACCAGAAGAGGGTTTCCAAAACATACCAAATAATTTAGAGAAAAGGTTGACAACTACTGAGTAGAGAACATTCACAAAATAACAAGGTGAACCCATTCCATGTGAAACAAGCAACAACATTATAAAAATAAAAGTTAATACAGTACCAATGAATTAAGCATACAGACACTTACAATGACGGACTTGAATATTCTCTTTTTCCTTCAGTATAAATTTTTCCATGATCATCAATGAGAGCAAAACGAGCACCAGATGTACCAAAATCCATTCCAAGAAAAAGTCGTTCGGCATTTTGGAGGTCAGCCTCCTTTTCATTTTTACAGAACCTTATTCTTGTGTTTTTTCTTCTTATAAGGTTGTACAAACTGCTTTGTCTTGAAAAAGAGCATTCTGTAATGATTGCAAGAAGTTTAACAAATGAAAATGAGAGTACTAAGATTAAAAGAAAAAAAAAGTTGTATCAGAGTTGCAGTCAACTAACAATCCCAGAGTACTAAGATTAAAAGAAAACAAAGTTGTATCAGGGTTGCACTCAACTACTCCAATTGTTATGGTTTGATTTAAAGAGTCAAAGCAGTAATCTCATTCTAATAAGTTTTGGTATAACCTTAATATGCTTCCCATGAGTAGCTAGATGTTGTGAAACATAAACCTTAAAATGTACAAAACCTACGGGGGAAATAAGAGATTAATGGATGAGAAGCAATTTCATATTTTAGTGCATACATACATATATATGGATAATACATTCGTACTAAATGGACATGGTGCTACGCTATTAAATTTCTGGTGTTTTTTTCGCAATTCCAACCCCATAGATATGTTCAACATGATTGATTTACTAGAAAACGACACTTTGATCATCCATTTTGGATGGAAAAAAATGGTATTTGGAGCATCGAAAATTTATGAAATTTGTAGGCCATTGATGTTTGAAACCTTATAAAAACTTATCCATGCATCGGAATCAAATGCTCGAAGAACTGATTTCTATAAAAACAAGCATATAGATCACATTTGTACAGTCATAATCTAGAAAAAAAAAATGACAATCTAATAGCATGTTTCATTTACCTATTTAGCATGGATGTATAACCCTATATATATATATATATATATATATATATATATATATATATATATATATATATATATACATATATATATATAGGAAAGGGTGTATTGTTGAACTCCCTTCCCATCCAACAATAACGGATGCATTTGTGCCACCGATCGTGCACGCAATCAGCGGCACAAAAAAAATACACAAAAGGGGCTTTAGCAGCATTCTTTACTGTCGCTAAAGCCCCTTCAGTTATTACCAAGGTAACCAGATTAGGAAGCGGAAGCGGGAAATGAAACGAGAAGCGGAGGCGAGAAATGAGATATTTTAAATTTTATAAGAAGTGGGAAGCGAGAAATCAATTTAAAAGTGAAATAGGAATAAAAGAGGAAGTGATATGGGATCAAATGGGAAGCAAAATGCAAATCAGAGAAAGAAATAAAAACTAAAATAAAAATGATTATTCTTAAATTTTGTGATTTGTAGGCTAAGAAATAAATTCTTCTCAAAATCTAAAAAATAATGGTTGCCCATTCAAAGAAAGTACATGAGAAGTGAGCGGGAAGTGTCAAAGGAAGCACATAAAAAACATAAAAAGAAGCATTTAGGAATCATTAGAAAAGCAGGGAAGAAACGTGTGAGAAGCATAGGAGAAACTTACTGAATCGAGATTCCTATCAAGTTTCAAAAGCGAGGAGTTTTGTGCTTCTGAAGTGAGTTTCAGGAAAGGCCCTTCTCACCTATCTACGAAGCTTTCGGTAATTATGGTTATAACACATTATAACTTACAAGGCTTTAGCAGCGGTAAAGAACGCTGCTAAAGCCCTTTTTTGCGCGAACTCATTGAGCGTCCTTGATTGCATGGGCGTCCAACTTTGTGTCCGATCAGAAGGGCATCCACTGTTACACCCTTCCCTATATATATATATATATATATATATATATATATATATATATATATATATATATATATATAGAGAGAGAGAGAGAGAGAGAGAGAGAGAGAGAGAGAGAGCAATCCTAAGGACAATAACCTGTTTGTTGATTAGCATGTGCTCATGACAGTACATATGGTAACATACGCACACAAATCCATGTTAATCCATTAAAGAATAGAAGCATTGGCATACCCGCTTCTATATTAAACTCACAACCACGGGAAGCCTGACAAATGCAAAACTAGAAGAAGCAGTTTCAAAATTGTGAACAAGAAAATCTGTGACCAACAACACAGGATATGAAAGTCAATCCTGAGCCCCAGTTGAGCAAATAATTATACAAAAGAGGGTGCTATTGGGGAAGTGTTGACATATGGCGAGAAACACTGATGCACCTTCAAACATGCATGATTCCTTATTTCTCAAACTCAACATGTTGGACACCCAACGCACCATTACAACACCCTGTAAGAGAAATTGGACCAATTTGTTTCACCAATTGAAGTGAAAAAATGGAGCCCAACTCCATTCTTGAAAAGGCTTGAGTTTCATGAATGCATCCGTAAATTTCTCGTTATCTTAGTCCTAACCTCAGCGTCGTCATTACACAAAAACCAATGACGAACGACTAAAGAGTTTCAAATACTAGAAAGGCTAAACCCGTCATTTGTCCGCTATCCACTAACGAAACTATCGAAATGCTTTCATCGATTGCTGCTACAAAACCAGAAACTTATGAGCAGAACAATGGAGAAGCAGAGAAGATGGTGAAATGGGTTACCGTTGCTCGAGAAAGTCGGTGCAGGAGGGGCATTCAGAGTGCAGAGGAACGGCCCGGTTGAAGCCATGAGTTCAGTTCGCAAGAATAAGGGAAAGATTTAGAAGAGCAAAAATCGGTTTTATGTCAAAGAACCTCCAGGACGTGGCACCAACGGCCTGTGGTGTGGTTCTACAATGACTACAAAACGCGGTTTTACCTGATCCACTCAAATTCGCTCCTTTGAGTTCTCAGTATCCACGCTTTTATGATTAAATTAGGGCTGGTAAACGAGCCGAGATTGGGCTATTTGGGCTCGGCTCGTGAGCTCGTCACAAGCTGAGCCAGGTTTGAGCTCATTATGAACCGATCATGAGCTAGCTTGTTTTTTTTAATGTTTTTAAGCTTGATCATATATATAATATATGCAAAATATATAATATACGAAAAATGATTGTACGAAAAAATGATGTGTTTTCCGAAAAATCCTATAATTTTCAAAAATCCTCTTGATGTCCAAAATCGCAAATGTCCGACTTTAAAAGAACTATTTTAATTCGCATAGCGGATCTCAAAGGTTTGCACGATATATCAATTCACTCGTCGGCTATTGCAAACATTTATTTAAATGTAGATTCACTTATTTTTTTATGGATTTTACGAAGTTTGCATAACCAAATTTGTGAAACCTTGAAATGTCGCAAATATCGTACTAAATTCTCATATATAACATGAAATTTATGAGATATAGTGTGAACCTTATGTTAATATATCGTAACTTCACAAATATTCTACTTAATTCGCATACATAGTACAAAATTCACATACACATATTTGTGAACTTCCTATTCTAAACATCACAAACTAACTTCTCATATATAATATAAAGTTCACATAGAAACGTGCATATTTCAATTAAGCAACTCAAGTAGATCTGCAAATAAGGGGCGATCTATGCAAATTTTCTTACATTTTCATGCTTGCTTAATAATATATAAAGTCGTTTTTGTTCATTTTGTTTTTTTTTCTCGTTTGTTTCTAAAAGAACCCCAACCCTTTTTCCTCTAGAACCCTAAGCAATTTTTCTCTTCCCTTGCGGCAACTCTCATGAAATTGTGACGATTCTCATAAAAATTTTTTGCTATATTCCAACAAGGTTTTAGTATCCTTCGCATCAACTTCCTAGGTTAGGTCGCATTTAATAGCCCAATGTGTATTTGTGTTCGATTGTTATTATGGATGTTTTTTGTATGTTTTCTTGTATTTTATTTAATATTTGCCACTGAATTCATAGTTTAGGGTTTACTATGTTTGTGGTCTTTATATATATATATATATATATATATATATATATATATATATATATATATATATATATATATATATATATATATATATATATATATTGTAGATGATTTATGTTTGTTTGTTTATCATTTAGTTAATATTTGATGTTTTTGTGTTGGTGTAATGGATTGGGTTAACTATATCCAGTTTATATCAAGGTCTAGAAGTGAGTTTGAACCTAGGTGAGGTTGGTTCGACTTACCGGAGCATAGGAGAGATGTCTTACAGTACTTGAAAAGGACTAGTCTGTAGGGCTAAGGCTGAGGATGGCTTGGAACACCGCTACAAACACGAACCGCTTGCGTGGGCCTTGGTAGTACCTTGGTCTACTAAATGAGCTTGACCATAAGGATCGAGCATACCCAAAAGTTGAACTAAAAGAGAGACTTAGCTAGAAGAAAGAGAGGCCTAGCGACCTAGGGAGCCAAGGTGATTAGGGTCTAAGGGCAAAGAGAGAGAGAGAGTAGACGAAACCTTAAGGGCTCAAGTAGAGAGAGAGGGGGGACGATTTTTTCAAAATGGAATCCTTCTATTTCATTTCATATTGCATATCACAAGAGAGCTCCTTTTATAAACCAAATGAAGCTCCATAATTGTCAAATACAAATAACAAAAAATATTAAAGCAATATTAAAACTAACTTGAAATTCTTAAGTCTTGTGAAACTCAAAGAGGTCCATTTAAATCTCAACTATATTCTTAGATAAAACCTTCCTAGGGTTAAGATAACACCTAGGTCATTTTAAACACCTTCGCACTCCCATCAAGGCCACATTCAATGAACGCTCTTAAAGGTGGGCCTACAAATTGGCTTGAAGGATACAATCCACTTAGTCCACCTCATGAAATTGGTCTTGTTTTGAGTAAGTGGACCTTAGTCTGGTGGATATATTCATTGGGGTGCCTTGGTGAATACGAGTCAAGACATTGTTGATCCGCTTCTTTACTTGCTTTGCTTCAACCTACGCTGAACTGGATCCGATTTTTCTAGATTTGTAGCATTCAATGAATCATTTTATAATGATTGGAGCATTGAACTTAGCTCTAAGCTTGCAACACTTTTATTCATGTTGAGATCTTTAGACAACGGATATGGATTAGGGTCTACCACAATTGGGTCTGCATCATTTGCATCGAAAGCTAAGTCTGCAGAATTTGGGACTGTATCATATGTATATGTAAAAGCGTGTTTGCATGTATTTGTCCATGCATGTACCCACACATGTCATGCATATGCATCCATGCATGTATATCTATTCATAAATATTTCTTGATGCATGTATATTCATGTATGCGCAAGTGTCCACCAATGTGTTCATACATTGTGGTTGGGTTAGTGAGGCATTGGGGCAGGCACCAAAGATGGCGTTCATTTATGGATTCCACGAAGGCCACCTCAGGAGGTGGATGTTCGTACTTCTGCATTGGGGAGTCCAAACGGAGCTGTGCATCACGAATTCCGCAACCCAGCTACAACACGCATGATTCCGAAATACAGGCTAAAATATTTTCTGATGTTTGATCAGGAATGCGAGTTGATAAGATTTGATTGGTAAATGAAGCCCATAACTATATTTTTTTATACAGAGCAGTTGGACTCGACAGAAATACAAACTTTTCCTCTACATCAAAGTAGGAAGTACCAACTTGGTGAGGCCTTCACTCACTACACCAAACGCTATATTCCTCTGGAGGCAAACAAACAGCACAAGTCTATGGAATAAACAGTACTTACATGGGAACAATAAAAGAATCGCATCTACATGTAAATTACAGGAAAAATGTGTGGGCTTCCACTGTGAATGCCTGCCCTGAAAAGGAAACAAATAAGTTATCAATGCAAATTCAACAATAATTGTCAGGCTTAAAAATAGTAAACTAATTATTTAAGACAAAGAGGAACAGAATCGATTCCAGACACCACGGTTGTTTAGAGATGAAATCATGCAAGACAAAGTCCATAAGTACAGTGAAGGTTTCTTAATGCAAAAGATAACAGCATCAAGAAGGGGAACGGTTTTGATTATAACAAAAAAAAAAAAACTTGAACTGGGTAAGATCTTGGTATTGCCAAGTAGCCCATATACCCTTTTTAGTGAATGATTCCATTGAACACGAGTCAACAACCATGACATAAGCTTATGCACCAAAGAGTTAATTAATTACATAGCAAAGGGTTAGTTACAGCTCCGCTTATGCACCAAGTTAATTCGTTATAGCTCCATTTCTCCGTGGATATATAAAACACTGCATTCCGGTGTGAGATACAAACACCAAAACACATTGTAGCACATGTTGGCAGGTTATAAAGGCAATGAGCATAAACAATATTGTCAATGTCATAAATGGCATATTGAGCACGATTATGAAGAAAACCATGAAAACATTACCTCTTCATGGAAGGCATGGTACCAATGAAATTTGTAGGCTACGAAGTGAACGCAACGATTCTATCATCAATCTTTGTCCGGCAAAGAGGACATTCTAAACAGGCAAGGGAACAAGGCTTACACACTGCACAAAAATAAGGCAACATACTCGGAAACTGTCAGGGCAGCTGTCCATCTCAAAACCACATGCAATCTCCAAGAAAAAGAATGGCATCACTCACAACAAAAATGACGACAAGGTAGAAGGATCGCTGCTGTTGGGGCTTCAAAACAAACTTTACAAACATGAGAGTTTGCATCTCCATTCTCAAGCACTTCATCTTTTTCCTTCACCTTTTCTTGCATCCGTGCCTGACACAGTTCAAAACATAAGAAAAATTTGAATGCACAATCTTATGTTTAAGATAGAACGCCAAATATGCACTGGAAGATCAACATAAAACCTGCAGAAACAGCTGACGAGTAGTAACTTTGCCTGATGCTAAAAATAGGGATGCAATCAGGTCACATATGTGTTGGGTCAAGCTTGACCAAAAATGGAACAAATTTTCAAAAGTAGGTCCACTTTGGACTCAGATCTGGCTGAGACATCAAAGCAAAACCCAGATCTGAATATGATCTGGCAACCAATGGTGCTGGATCCACTGAAAATAGATCAAACATGTTAATGTTCGCGTGGAATAGGTAAAACAGCTGGGGTTAGACCCACTCTCAATCTGTGTGATCCAGATCCAACTACTGAATCCGAACCAAATTCAGATATATATTATCTGGATCCAACAATATGGGGTCAGGTCCAGGTAGGAACTGGGTTGGAGCCATGACCATATGCATCCCGAGCTCAAAACCACTACAATTTCAAGGCACACATGTATTAGACACAAAAGTTCTTTCACATAGAAATAGATCAATATTACACTTCGCACACAACATCAACACATGAAAAGGATACCTTCAAGCGGGCAAGAAGGGCCTGTAACTCGGCACCTCTATTTCTTTCATCGGCAAGTGTCTTGTTCAATTCATCTGATCCTTGATTCTCTTTTGGCACATGTTCTTTAGTCTCAGTGTCATTTGGTTTTACATCCACTGCAAAATCAGTTCCCTGTGTGGGCCTTTGACCATTTAATTCCAAGACAACTCCCCCATCTTTCTTAAGTTTAGCAACAAGCACCCACATACCAGCAAGCTCATTTTCCAATTCTGCTTCTCTGTTTTTGACATCATCATACTTCTTCCTGTATTCTTCTTCTGCAAGTTCCTTTTCAGCCAAAGCTGCCTCAAGAGCAGCTTCTCTTTGTTTCCTTGCATGCAGTTCCCTCTTCATATCATCAAGGTCAAGATTCCAGTAATCAACATCATCAATAAGAGAATTTTGGTTTTCATTACTCCAAGAACTCAGTCGACCCCTTCTCAAATGTTTATTTCCATCAATCTTGCTTTCAGAATATTGCCAGGAACCACCATTACAAGTTTGAACATTGGATCCTCTAGAATAAGCCAGCTCTTGAGCAGCAAGCAGTTCTTTTGCTTGTCTTGCATTCTGCAAAGAAAGCTTGGTGACTTCACCTGCAAGATTTTTTAGCTCAACAGCAGCTGCAGATGCTAATTCCTTTGCATATGATGCTTCTTCTGTCAGTTTCTGATTCTGAGCATCCAAAGCATTGGCATTCTCAATTAGTTGCAAGTTTTCTTGCTTCACTTTATTGAGCTCAGTTTCCTACCAAAAAGGAAAAAGAAAAGAAAGTCAAAGTTTGTTGCTTTGTGGACAGAAAAGTAATACAGAATGATTCTCAAACTCCATGCATTCAATATTGATCAAGAGTTAATAAATCATTAAAAGCAAAACCACAGTGGTACTTCAAGGATTCAGAGCAATATGCAAACAGCCTAAATCACACATATTTCAAAAAAAAAAAGGAACATCCTCACAGATACATAGAAAACAAGTACAGACCCTGCTGTCCTATTTGCATATTCTAGAGCATTAAGACTTTTCGCCACTATGAACACTAGGTAGGAGTGGGGGTAGCTTGTCTCCCAAGGCCCAACCACCCAATGTTTGGTAACCCAAGATTGTCACAACCATGGATCCCTGGGGTGAGGCTTTCAATTTACCATCCATGCTTGGCTTCAATGAATCCCCCAAAGAGTCAAGGAAATTTCCACAGCTCCATGTCATTGCTCTCTTTTGTCCCTGTAATGCGAGAACAAGCAGAACCATCTCAATGACTTTCTTGCCCCAAATGACACATCCAACCAACTAGTCAAATCCTATGCCACACAAAAGGCTTAGACTGAGACTCTCTCTCTCTCTCTCTCTCTCTCTCTCTCTCTCTCTCTCTCTCTCTCTCTCTATATATATATATATATATATATATATATATATATATATATATATATATATATATATATATATATATATATATATATATATGCATGGTTTCCTCGCTTCTCCTCTGTTTAAACATGTTTTTTCAATAAAACTTTAAAAATGAAACTCCAGCTTTTGAAAAAAATCAGCAAAAAAAACTCATACTTTTGATAGCAACATTTAGGTGCATGTGTGGATGCAGTGATGCAGCACTTTAAAAAAACTTGGGTGCGGGGAGGGTATATATATATATATATATATATATATATATATATATATATATATATATATATATATATATATATATATATATATATTTTAACAGTTTTAAGTTAACACCAAAGCCTCTTTTGGAGCGGGCCTGGGTTCGATTCTGTTGAACCCAGACCTGGGTTCACCAAAGCTGAACCCAACAGGCCTGGGTTCACCAAAGCCGAACCCATCAGGCCTGGGTTCGAAGCTTGCACCAACGAGGGGAGGAGAAGGAAGAAGAAGAAAGAGAGGAGGAGGAGGAAGAAGAGGAACAGAGAGAGAGAGAGACGTACCTGTGTCATCGTCCTCATCGGAAGAGGAGGCCGTCACCGCCATTGGAAGAGGAAGAGAGGAGTCAGGGTCTAGGGGAGGGGATGAGTCATAACCTAACCCCCCACAAAAAAAAAATTGAATGGACCAAAATGGACTAAGTCAAAGTTGACCAAGTCCATTTTGGACAAAGCTAACCCTTGGTGTGGGTTGACCGCACCCAAGGTTTATTGACCGCACCGGGTGTGGCGGCCTCTTTGGCGAGTCCATGTGACAGACAAAAAGTTACATGTAAAAAGAATATTAAAAAAAAACTCAAATATGGATCTGATTTTTTATCGGATCTTCAGATCAGATCACACTGAATCATGAATTTGAATCCTGCAGTTGCTATATGCTAACTTAATTTTCAAGGAAAATCTCATACATATGTCCATTTTCTGACATCATTTTATAAAATTAAAATCAAATTAAGGCCATCTTTATTGTTTGTTGTTTTTCTGTGACTCTATCTTTTATACCTTCTTTTCATTCGTCTTGATGAATGCAAAACCTTTTAAATCATTATTCAGAATTTAATGATTTTTTGCTATTTCACACATTGCTAACTATACTCTCGCTGTCTAGTTACAATGAGCTTCACTTTCTGGAATTATGGATGAAAGGTAGGTCTCTATGTGGTCATAGAAAATTATGCACAACTTTGAATTATCATTTTTGTTTACTTATTTGGCAATAATTTAGGAAATTATCATGAAAAATATTAAGATAATAAATTTATTGAAATCTTGCAGTATGTTCAAATATGGAGACAATCTCAATTTTAACTTTTGATCAGTCAAATGCAACAATGAAACTTGTTGTAAAACATTTTTCTTGCACCCGTGCACCATGTTCAACAAAGTTCTAACTTTTGCCCAAGTTGTATATGTTCTTTGGTATGTCAGGCCCAGTTGTGCTTTAGTCCAATTCCAGTGAAACCAGCTTCTAGAAATGTAAGCTTGTAGACAATTCATGGTGATACCTACTTGTCAATATGTATGTACTCTTTATTTAAGGTATCTCATGTCGTTTGCTAAAATTTGGGCAAGATCTCATGCATTTACCTCACTAAATCTTTGTAAGAAGTTACTTAAGCAAACATTATGACTTGTTAGCCAATCAAATCCATGGCCAGTAACCCAAGTACACAGACTTCATCAAAAAGAGATCATCACTAGCACAAAAGATGATGAAATTATGCATCACAGACCTATCAAGGCAAATCTTAATAAAGTGGAGATGGGACAATCCGTGAACTGTCTTTTAAAAGAAAACAGGGCACCATCATCTTGGGATGAATGTACCAAAAAATATGTCATGTCTCTTTGTTGATTACATAGGTACCGTTTGGATGACCCCAAAACCCGGTTGAAGACCGAGTTTTGGCCAACTCAGGGCGACACCATCCCAGCCCGGAGCAATTTTTTTTTGCGTTTTTTGAGTTTGGGTCATTCAGCCATTTTCCGGCCACCCACCGGCTGGAAAATGGCTGGGAAGGTGTCTCCCATGCCGGGCAATACAATTGCGGCCATTTTCCAGCCGGACGGGAGGAAAATGGCCAGACTTATTTTATTTTATTTTTTTCAACATTTTGTCCAGTCACGGGCCGGGAAATGGCCAGGATGGTGCTGCCCTAGCTGAGCGACACCATCCAGCCATTTCCTGGCCAGTGGCTGGCAGGAAAATGGCCAGCCTATTTTTATTTTTTATTTTTGCTTTTTTTAGTAAAGCAGTCTGGATAGAGATAACCCAAAGGTTATCATATCCATGCATTTGAGATGAGTGGGCCCTACTCATCTCAAATGCATGGCCCCCACTGAGAGGCTCCATGGCCATGACCCACTAATGTGGGCCAACACATTACTCATGCCTAATGCTAATTGAAAAATAAAACGCAAGAAACTAAAACTCTAACTAAACATTCATAGTATTGCCAAAAAAAAACTACATCAAAAACCTTAGCCCTAACAATAGATCAGGATAATTGAAAAAAAAAATCCTGAAATCAAAAGCCCCTTGGGAGATTGTTGTGGGTCAGGGTGGGCACATGCCAACCAGCCCCACAACATGGCTCCACCCCTGGTTCTCACTAACCAAATAAACCACAACAAATAAATCATTGACAGATCGAACGGGGCCTTAAATTTCTAGGAAGTCCAATATGACTTAAGAGGGCACATAAAACATTTGGCATATTGTATCCCACCAAAAACCATATTATTTACACAGACCTACTAAACAATCAAACAAAACCCAGAATGCCAGTAGAAAATATCATATTATCAATTTGTCAAATAATATGGACCTTAAATTTCTAGAAAGTCCAACACGACTTAAGAGGACAAAAAACACATTTGGCACATTGCATCCTGTCAAAAACCATATTATTTACTCAGACCTAACTAAACAATCAAACAAAACCCAGAAAATTAGCAGAAAAATCATATTATCAAGTTGTCAGATTGAAAAGGATATGACGCATTGTAGACGTCCAAATTTAGCCGAATTTTATCAAGAATTTTTTTCCATATGGACCAATCCCATGTTGAGAAGTCATCCCATAAAGCCATTGAACTAGCTTGAGTCAAAACCTAGCTTAGGAGTGAAAGTTTTCCTTTTGCACAGCACCTGCGTTGAGAAAGAGAAGAGAGAGAGAGAGAGGGAGAGAAAGAGCAGTTACGGCTGTCACGATTTCAATAATGAAATCGTGACCTAACTTAGGTATTTAAGTTACATTACAGTATGGGTCCGGGTCTGGTGTATCCAGACCCGATAAATGAAAAATAAAAGTTACATTACATGTACATGGATTGGGTACATGGATCGGGTCAGATCCTATGCACCTTTTTCACCCTCCCTCAAGTTGATTATGGTTTTGAACCATGAACAACTTGCTTTTAAGCATCCAAAAGCGGTCATTGGTTAACCCTTTGGTAAATATGTCTGCAACCTGTCTTTCAGTGCTGACAAACTCAGGCTCAATCTCTTTTTCTTCAACCTTCTGTCTCACAAAGTGTTGGTCGATTTCAATGTGCTTGGCACGACTGTGATGTACGGGATTGAAAGACATGTTGATGGCACTTTGATTGTCGCAGAGCAAGGTAGTGTGGGAGATCTTTTCTCCTACTTCAGTTAGAAGATGCCTGATCCATGTGACTTCGGCAGTGGCAGCAGCCATGTATCTATATTCAGCCTCAGTGCTTGATCTAGCGATAGCTTTTTGTTTTCTACTGCTCCAAGAGACTAAATTTCTTCCAATGAAGGCACAATATCCTGATGTAGATCTTCGTTCGTCAGGATCCCCTGCCCAGTCTGCATCACAATATACAGTAATTTGGTGCAAGTCTTGGCCATATGATTGTGGTAAATATATCAATCCATCTCCAATAGTCCCTTTCAGATATCGAAGGATCCTCTTGACTGCTTCCATATGTCCAGTACGTGGCGCATGCATAAATTGAGACACTTGATTGACTGAATAAACAATATCAGGTATAGTGAATGTGAGATATTGTAACATTCCTATTATGCTACGATACCTGGTGGGGTCATCACACAGATCTCCATCATGAGCGCTAAGTTTTTGATGAAATACACTCGGAGTTCACAGAGGCTTGCAGTCTTTCATGCCTGTCGTGCTGAGAACGTCTACGGTGTACTTGTGTTGAGTGAGTGTCAAGCCATGAGCCTGGTTATCAACTTCTACACCAAGAAAGTAGCGTAGAATTCCAAGATCTTTCATTTTGAACCTTTGACCTAATAAGTCTTTTATTTCTTGGATGTGGTCTGCAGAGTTTCCTGTGATGATAATATCATCGACATAAATTAATAATAGAGTGGTCACAGGCGGGCTTTTAAAAATAAATAATGAGTGGTCCAGCATGGAACGTGAAAATCCATGTTTCTGAATCTCCAGCGAGAAGCTATCAAACCAAGAGCGAGATGCTTGCTTCAGGCCGTAGATGGCTCTTTTTAGCTTGCATACATGGGTTTTACAATTTTGTTCTTGATATCCAAGGGGTTGTTCCATGTATACTTCTTCCTTCAAATTCCCATGTAAGAATGCATTTTTTACATCAAGCTGATTCAAATTTCATCCATGTTCAACAGCCAGAGAGATGATGATTCGAATCGTTCACATTCTTACAACCGGACTGAAAGTCTCATCATAGTCTTGCCCTGCTTCTTGAGTGAATCCTTTTGCTACAAGCCTTGCCTTATATCGTTCAATTGTTCCATCTGGCTTGTACTTGATTTTGTAGACCCATTTGCATCCGACAACATTTTTATCAGGTGGTCTGGGAACAACTTCCCATGTTCCACATTCATGCAAGGCTTGCATTTCATCATTCATGGCTTCTACCCATTTCATAGAAGCGGCTGCCTGATAATACATGATGGGCTCTTCATCCTTATTGATGGCAGTTAAAAACAGTTGAAGATCCAAGGAGAAGTTGTTATAACTGACCCACCTGTCAATAGGATGTCGTATGCGGTTTGATTTTCTGGCTGCAAGAGTATGAGAAGGCACAGGATTGGCGACTGAGACATGATCTGAATGGCTTGATGTTGTCGGCCTCTGTCTAGAATAGACAATACCTTTGTATTTGCCCGGTACTTCTTCTGCATTCTGTGACTCCGACGTCACAATGTTCTCAAACACCTCTCCTTCTTGTTGCACACAGTCTGAGGAACATGCTTCATTGGAGCCAGCAAAAAGTTCTGAGCTCAGCCAAGGATAATAAATTTCAGTTGGCATATTCGTTGTGTCAGCTCTGTAATCAAAATTTTGTTCATCAAAGACAACGTTTCTTGAGGTTCTGATGCGTTTGTTGGTGGGATCATAACACCTATATCCTTTGTAGTCATCTGCATATCCCACAAATCTGCACTTTTGGGCCTTGTCTTGAAACTTGTTTCTCAGGGACTGATCGATATGCACATAGCAGACACATCCAAAAACACGCAGATCATAATAACTAGGATGAGTTCCAAAAAGGCAGTGAAAAGGAGACTTATTTTCCAGAACAATCATAGGCAGTCTATTTATCACATGCACGGCAGAATGAAAAGCTTTTGTCCATAGGTTGATGGGAAGATTGCTGTCATGAAGCATACTCATGGCACTTTCAACGATATGCCTGTGTTTTCGTTCAGCAATTCCATTTTGTTGAGGGGTGTGAGGACAGGACACCCTTCTTCCTATTCCGTTATTTTGAAGAAAAGAAATAAAATCACGGGATGAGAATTCCCCACCTCCATCACATTGGAAAAATTGAATGGACTCAGAAAATTGATTTTTGACAAGGGAAAGAAAATTTTGAAACAAAGAGAAGACTTCCGACTTATTTTTTATGAAATATATCCAAGTGTATCGAGAATAGTTATCAACAAATATTAGGTAGTATTTGCTTCCATATCCGAAGGCAATTGGAGCGGGTCCCCATACATCAAAACAGATTATCTCAAAAGGTTTTGAAGCTCTCTTATTAATGGAATGAAAAGGCAATACATGACTCTTGCAGGAAAGACAACTGGAACATTTGCGACTTTTCTCATCCCTATTGAGACTTTCTTTTGGAATGAGATTATTAGATACAAGTTTCTCAATAAAATGACTCCCATAATGTGCTAACCGACTATGCCATAAGAATGGCTTATTACATTCAGAAATACTAAAAACATTAGCAGAAGAGGATGAACACGACTCTAATGAGGACTTTGAATTCAGGTGGACTGGGCGAACAGCATGACAAGGAGCTTCTTCAAAGACATACATATTGTCTCGTCTCTTTCCTTCAGCGAATGTTTCCCTCGTGCGTAGGTCCTTGACCTGCACAGAGAAGGGAGTGAATTCAACTGAAGCATTATTATCATCAATAAGTTTGGAAACAGAGACAATATTTTTCTTAATGTCAGGAGCATGAAGAACGTCTGAAAGAGTAAGAGTGGAATATGACATGGGAATGACAGTTCTTCCAACATGAGAAACAGGATGGTGGGATCCATCTCCAGTGACAATCTTACTTTTTCCAAAATAAGGAATGGGATTAGAAATCTTACCTGCATCACCTGTCACATGAGTCGCTGCCCCTGAGTCCACAAACCAAGTACCTTCATCACTCTGCTTCAATTTCAACTCTGACAAGGCAGATATTAGCAGATCTTTAATCTCTCCACTATTTGATAATTTCCTTTTGTTTTCTGTCTGTGGACCCTTTCCTTTATTCTCTGGATTATGCCAACAATTCGCCTTGATATGCCCTTTTTTGTTATAAAGAAAGCAAGTAGGAATGGTTCTTGATCCCTGCGCATGAGCTGACGTATTTGGAGTGGGAAGCAGACCACGCCCTCCGTGTCCACTGCACCCTTGTCCTCCTCGTCCTCGTCCTCTACCATAAGTCACTCCTGTGGCAAAAACTTCTTGAGAATTTGTGTGAATGTGAGATTCCTCAGAGAACCCTTTCAGAGTCATCTCATACTGAATCAATTTTGCTCGCAACTCATCAAAGGTAGGAAGGGCAGGGAGACACAATAGTGAAGTGACGATCATGTTGTAGTCGGATCCCAATCCACTCAGAGTTTGTTGCACCATATCACTGTCACTCACTGCGCATCCTATAACTGCAAGTTGGTCTGTGATAGTCTTCATCTTGTTTAGATATTCCATGATGGTCATGGAATCTTTTCTCAGCATTTGAAATTCCCTCTTGAGAAAAACCATTCGTGCCTGCGAAACTTGTGAATATGTTTGAACTAGTTTTTCCCAAAGTTGCAAAGCAGTACAATTGTCGGGAATTGCAACAAGGACCTCTTGGGACAAGGTAGAAGTGATATATGCAACAACCGACTGATCTTTCCTTTCCCAGTTGAGGTACTCTACATTCTTGACATACACAATTGAACTTACTCCTTTGTCATCTTTTTCTTCTCTCGTAACAAATTCGAGTGGAGCGAGAGTGGTTCCATCAAGGTGACCTAAGAGACCTTGACTCCTTATAAAAAGAATGATTTGTCTCTTCCAAATCAAGAAGTTTGAGGTAGTTAACTTTTCATAAACGAGTTGAGTGAGAAAACTTGAAGAAAGATTGGATGAAGGGGAATGAAGATCCATGAAGAAGAGTTTTAACAAGAAAAAGAACCCCTTTTTGTGTTACCAGAGTACCCACAGAGTGCTCAGTCTGCAGCCAGAAAGATTTGCTGGCCTTTTTTTTTTTTACGACGATTGAGAAACTTGAAAATTGGCGACCAGAGGCTGTCAGAAGAAATGCAGACTGTATCCCAAGACTGAGTTTTTTTTTTAAGGTCGGATGTTTAAGCAATGAAAAGAAATGAGGAACGTGGAAGCAATGAGGAACGGAAGGAAAAGAAGAGAAACAATGTAAGGTCAGACTGTAATTTTAACGTGGAAGCAATGAGGAACGGAAGAAAAGAAGAGAAACAAAATCCAGACTGTAACAGTCAAAAGGAATATAATACGAGAAGGGGTTGTGAGAGTCGACTCAAAAAAAAAAGTTGTCACACAGCAGGCTGGACATCAAAGGGGTTTAGAATCCCAGATTTGATGTCGCAGGTCTGCCCCGAAAGCACAATCAGACTTGGATATCCAGCCCAGTAGAAGAGGGGATATCGTGAACCAGAATAAGGGTATCGTGAACCAGTTTTCACGTGATTCCCTTACGTGAACAGCTTAGGGATTCACGTGAGGCGTGAATCCACTAAACAGGAGAAGAAAAGACTGAAGAGAAACAGAAAGAGAAAACGAGAGGTAGAAATTGGGGATGGAGGTAAGAAAAAAAAATCTGAAGAAGAAAAGAAGATGGGAGATGAACGAAACCTCAAATCTTGATTTGTCGCACCTTTGGAATCACCTTCGACCCCTAGATGGATCTAATGCTCTGATACCATGAAAGTTTTCCTTTTGCACAGCACCTGCGTTGAGAAAGAGAAGAGAGAGAGAGAGGGAGAGAAAGAGCAGTTACGGCTGTCACGATTTCAATAATGAAATCGTGACCTAACTTAGGTATTTAAGTTACATTACAGTATGGGTCCGGGTCTGGTGTATCCAGACCCGATAAATGAAAAATAAAAGTTACATTACATGTACATGGATTGGGTACATGGATCGGGTCAGATCCTATGCACCTTTTTCAAGGAGATCCTGCTTTCACTTTGACTGTAATTTTGACCTTTAAATTGAGGTTTTTGGTTGTTGCGCTCAAAAGACAAATTAAAGTTCAAGATCTTATCTTTCCAACGCACTAAAAATCTTTAAAATCCAATATCAGAGTCAAAAGTTACAGCTTCTGCAAGTTAAGATGTCAAAATAGGTTTAGAGCGTGACTCAATCCGGTAACCCAAAGTCCAAAATTCTTGAAACTTATCCTAATTAGCTTCTAAAAGGCCCTATCCACGACTTTAGCTCTTCTAGATAGCCTATACTGCCTCCTTATCCCCTCCTAGAAGGCTCCCAATCCATCTAGAAACTCTTTGGACAGCTCAATTCCTAAAAGAAGTAAACCAAATAGGACTTTAAGACAGAGAAGAACTCAGACTCTCAACCCAAAAAGGAATTTCTGAGGAGCTCTATAAATAGGACAACCCTAAGGCTCCTAGGCTCCATATCTAGGATTAATCTATAATCCATCTAGGAATAATTAGAGATTCATCTAATACTCTTGAAACCATCCTAGGTCACACACATCAAAGGGGAAGCTCTACCCGACCAAATTGAGGTGCATGAAGTAGGAACAAAGAAGAAAACGGACCTCCAAGCCCCAGAAAAGGTAATCTTCACATTCATATTACTTTTAATGAGTGTTCTTCTAGTTCTTGCATATTTCTGGGTTTTAGCATTACTAAGCATGATTTCATTCTTTTTATAGCATAAAACCCTAATTTTCGTGGAGAGCTCAACTTCCGGATCTAGATTTCATTCAAGTGAACCCTAATTTGAGGAAGAGACCAAAACTTGTTTGTGCTTTACCCTCTCATTGTGAAAGGGACGGTTTGAGCTCGTAGTTGTAGCAGTTCTCACATCTCTTTTCAAAAAATGGGACTTTTGCACAATTGAGGATAGTAATCATTTTCTTAAGAAAAAATTTTCCGGCATACATGTACACAAAGGAGTACCAAACTATGACACCTGGGTACGGGTGAGGGTGAGAGTACAGGTACGACACGGCAATTCCAAAAAATGTGGGTATGGGGACACGGCTATATATATATATATATATTGAAAATATAATTATAAATTATAAATTGAATACAAACTTGTATGTGTAAAACGGCATGTCCAGGTGTCGATGCATGTTGACACAGGGACACATGTGTCGACACGTGTTGACACGGGACGTGTCGACATGGGTACAGAGGGCAAAATGGAGTGTCTGTGTGACATAAGTACCAAACATCAAACTGAGGCTACATGTAGATTTGTCATCGTTGCATAAGGATATGACCATCACAAAAAGAGAGTACCATAACATCAAGTTATCAATTTGTCAAGTTACAAAAGAAACTACAGCTGGCATGCAAAATATATGTTTCCAGCAAACATGGTAATCATGATCAGGAGCAACAAAAGAATCTGCAGCGTATCAAAAAAATAAAAACTAAAAATGGATACCAATTATCAGAAACCATGCACTTGAAAACTAAAACTTAGCATACAAGACTCATGCTTACATGAAATTGCAGTTGCTTTTTCAGCTCATCCACGAATGACTCTGAGACACACTGTTCAGCAGACATTGAAGCTTTACTCTTCAATGCTGCATCAAGCTGCTGCTGCAGGATGGAAATTTTCTCATGCAGTTCATTGTTTTCTGCACACTGGCACAAAGAGAGCCAATCATCAATTATCATAAACAAGGTCATAAGCTTTGAACAGAAGATATCTTGCCAGGCAAGAAAAAAAATTGATCTGCCCGTTTTAAGTGAATAATGGGGCCATCATCTCTATGAAAAAAGTGCAAAATTCAAAGCATCAAATTTTTCTATATTCCACACAAATTCTAAAGGCTACCTTATGAAGAAGTTGTTCCTGAAGAATGCGATTGTCTGCTGATTTAATCTGCACAAGGTTGAATCGTTATACACTACAGTGGCATCCCAAAAAGAGAGAACATTTAAGAAAAGTCAAACCAACATATGTAAAGGGAAAGTATATCTGATGACAGTAGCCTGCATTGACAGATGCTCCAGATAGAATGATAACAATTAACCTTACCAAATTCCCCCATTATGCTACTTCAGAAATAAGACCAAGTTTTAGCAACCGAGAAATGAAAACAACAGAATAGGTCCAATAGGAGACTACCTCCAACTCATAGGCCTTCTCGTTGCATTGAGCCATTAATCTTGTAACAGCCTGCTCCATAAGTATCTAAAAATCAACTTATGATGTACAGAAAGTGGGAAAAAATAGATAACATTTTTCAACAGAGCAATAAAGCAACCACTTCAGCCATGTAGACGCATACAAACAGACCACCACTTGAGCAATACCTGTTGCATGTCCACCAGTGACACACTTGACATTGATGCCTCACCAGTTTCAACAATACGCTGCTCAAGAATCCTCATTTGCTTCCGTTTCTCCTGGATTTCACCTTCCAACTTTTGTATCTGTGATTTTTAATAAGCCAAGTAGATGTTGTCAACATTATGAAAAAACAGTAGACTAGGGACAAAAGACTGCACTAGTTTTCATGAGAAATGACCGCTAACAACTAGCCAGCCAGCCCAGACAAGGTAAATCAAGTGGTAGGTGTCATCATATATAATTGATACAACATGAAACCAGCATATTGTCTTCAACAAAAATGAGCTGAAAAAGGGCAGGAATTCTGTAATACTGAGATTTACATAGGGAAGAAATAGGAGATAAGAAGAAACAAACAAGATGTTGATAATGATGACAATGATGATACAGTGATATTGTTTATTGTAAGTATTTTTTTTAGACATGACCAGTGGAAGAAATGCACTAAAAGGAACTGAAATATAACAAAAATTGGAAGTGGGCAAGATCATGCATTGTGTCAAGCAGCAGAGAGAGAGAGAGAGAGAGAGAGAGTATCCAAAGTTCCTTAACCTAAATATGACGCCATAAACAGTGCAGAAACCAAATAAATGCCAAACAGGATCCAAAACATACCTGAATCTGAGTACCATCAGGATCATTGACAGACTGCTCCAACAAACGTTTAAGAGTACTGGTACTGAATGCAACCTCTCCTGCAAGCATCTTCACTTGTTCAACAAGCAAATCCATCTGATCAGCTGTTGACATGGTCTGCAGAGTGAACCACTATTAATAAGGAGAAAATACCTTATGATGTAAAATGAAGGTGAGAAAAGGATAGAAAGGAAACAAGAATGACCTTCCTTTATTAGTTATTTTTCTGCAAACACACATCAAGATCATATGTAGCAAAAAAAATGGCCCTCAAGAAGTCAATTAAGTTCATTGCTATTTATTAAGTCAAACATCAAGCCTGGAAGGGAACAAAGATCTCCTTTTTGCAATCCAATTTCAAATTATTCTTCAAAGATTCAAAACAGAAATTTCCATGCTAATGCCCATGAATTATAATTAAGGCCTCCACTGAAATATGAAATAGCCATGAAAAAGCTATAAGTACTTGAAGTACCACTTGAAACATTGAACTTACTAATGGCAGCCATTTTGGGTCATATCAATAATTTTCTTTATTCTAAGGCCTGTTTACTAGATGAAGTGATGTCAGTATCACCTATTAAACAAAAGGTTTTGCCTTTGGCTATATTGTTGGCATCAAGGGCTTGGTAGTCTATGTAAAACTGCCAAGAGCCATCTTTTTTCTTCACTAACACCACCAAAGATGAGTAGAGACTCTTGCTGGTCTGAATCCCTTCACTTTGGAGCATTTCCTTGACTATTCTCTCAATTTGATCCTTTTGTATTTGAGCATAGCGATAGGGGTGCACATTGGTTGGTTGGGAACCCGGTTTGATTGGAATTTGATGGTGAAGACCCATAGGCTCGTAAAAGACCTTTGTAAAGTACTTAAGAAGGTCTTGAATCTTTGGTACAAGGGCTCTTTGAGCTGAGTTTGACCCCTATAGAGCTCTCATAACAAAGATTTGGGGGCTAACCTTAGCCTCTTTCACAACTTTCTTGGCCTCAATCTCTTGTAGGGGAGTTATATTTTGGGCATGGATCTCAACCCTTTACTCCTCATGCTCAAAGACCATTTTTAGGTTTTTAAAATCCCACATCACATTACCTAAGGATTGCAACCATTGCATCCCAAGTGCGGCATCAAAACCCTTAAGAGAGAGCACAAAAATGTTCACCCGGAAAACCATTTTTAAGTTTTTAAAATCCCACATTACATTACCTAAGGATTGCTACCATTGCATCCCAAGTGCGGCATCAAAACCCTTAAGAAAGAGCATGAAAAATGTTCATCCGGAATTTGTGGCCTTGGATCTTGAGCTCGATGTTTAGGTATTGGCCCATGCATTTGAGTTTAGATCTATTTCCCACCACCACATCAAATTGGTGATGGGGAAAGATCCCACATCCCACTTTCTTGGTTGTGTGGGCATTTAAGAAGTTGTGGGTTGTCTACCAACATGGTGTCTTTTCAAGCGGCTATGACTTCTCAAGATTCTGCTTTTTGGAGAGAAGTTATAAATGATTAAATAGATTCAATTATGTCTAATAATGTTTAAAAATTAATGGCCTTACCCATTGAATGCAAAACTATTGGTTGCAAATGATTTTTCAAAAAAAAGTTGAAAGCAGATGGTACAATTGAAAATTTCAAAGCTCGTTTGGTTGAAAAATGATTTAAACTGTAGAAGATGAACTGGGCCCTAGAGAGAGAGAAGAGAGAGAGAGAGACGGCTGCAAAGAAAAACCTCAGAACCTTCATCGATATTAGGGCCTCTCTCTATGTTAAATAGAGAGAGGCTTAAAGACCTAATTACAATACAGCCCTATTATAAAGAACTAAATTACAAAAAGCATCTTAATGTAAAATAACTCTACTTAAAACCACCTATTCTCAACACTCCCCCTCAAGATGGAGCATAGATATCGATCATGCTCAGCTTGTCACAACATTTTGAAAAATTTGGTCTGGCAAGAGGTTTTGTGAACATATCTGCAACTTGGTCTTCCGACTTTAGATATTGGGTAGTGATATGACCCGCTTGAACCATATCCCTTACATAGTGGCAATCAACCTCAATGTGCTTTGTTCTCTCATGAAATACAGGATTGTTCGCTATATATGTTGCAGCTTTGTTATCGCACATCATGGTCATGGGAGAGGAAACCTTCACCTGGAGATCAAGAAGAACAGTACGAACCCACATCAATTCAGCAGCTGTTTGGGCCATAGTCCGATATTCTGATTCTGCACTCGACCTAGAAACCACATTTTGCTTCTTACTTCTCCAAGAGATCAAGTTGTCTCCCAGGAATACACAAAATCCTGTGGTAGATTTTCTATCTACTACAGATCCTGCATAGTCAGCATCAGAATAGGCCACTATATCCAGAGTTCCACCTTTCTTGAACAATAACCCCTTTCCAGGAGAAGATTTTAGATATCTGAGAATCATAATAGCTGCATTCCAGTGTACCTCAGTTGGTTTGTCCATAAACTGACTGACTTTACTCACTGCTAAAGCAATATCCGGCCTAGTCACAGTTACATACAGTAGTTTCCCAACTAGGGAGCGATAGCTTTTGCTATCAACCAGTTTTGACCCTTCTTCAAACAACTGAACTTTATGGTCCATGGGAATATTTGTTGGTTTAGCTCCCAACATTCCTGTTTCCTTTAATAAGTCAAGAACATACTTTCGTTGAGACAAAACCATCCCTTCACGGTTCCTGGCAACTTCTATACCCAGAAAATACCTGAGTGAACCAAGGTCTTTTGTAACAAAGTGTTTTTGAAGATGAGCCTTTGTGGCTTCAATAGCTTTCACATCATCACCTGTAAGAATGATGTCATCCACATATACCACCATAACAACTAAGCCAGAGCTAGTTTTCTTTATGAATAGTGTATGATCTGCTGCTGACCTATTAAAGCCAAAACCTGACATTACTTCAAACAACTTCTGAAACCATGCACGAGGACTTTGTTTCAAGCCATAAATTGCCTTTTTCAATCTACACACCTTCTGACACTCCCCCTCAACCTCGAATCCTGGAGGTTGTTGCATGTAAACAGTTTCAGATAGGTCCCCATATAGAAATGCATTTTTCACATCTAATTGGGATAGGCTCCAACCATGCTGCACAGCTGAGAGAACAAGACGAATGGTACCCATTCGTGCAACAGGAGAAAAAGTTTCAAAGAAATCAATACCATATGTCTGAGTATACCCTTTGGCTACTAATCTGGCCTTGTACCGTTCAATTGAACCATCAGATTTGTACTTTATCGTATATACCCATTTGCATTCAACAATGTCAGCATCTACAGGGGAATCAACTAGATCCCAAGTATGCTGAGATATTAAGGCATCCATTTCTTCTTGCATAGCCCTCTTCCAGCGAGTATGAAGCTCGGCCTGCTGATAGTTCAGAGGAATAACTTCAGCAGATAAAGCTGAAATAAAAGATTTCATCTGATTTCCAATTCTGGCTTCGGAGACAAAACGAGACATGGGATATAAAGTACATTGTCGTGTCCCCTTTCGTAGAGCAATAGGCATGTTATCATCATCATGAAGATCATTATTGTCAGTAGAACTTACCTCAGGTGAAGAAGAAGATGGAGGCACTTGCGGAGGTGGATCTCTACGCACATATACCAATGGAGGATTATGAAATCTGGAAGAGGATGAAGTGTGGTTCGGGAATGAGGGCACGGATTCCAAGGGAAAAGGAGGTATAGGTAATGGACAAGACTCAGCTGGATCAGCCTGCAACGGGGAACCAGTATTAGAGTAATATGGAGTGGATTCCAAGAAAGACACATCCGCACTGACATACTCTCGGCGAGAAGTAGGATCATAACATTGATATCCCTTTTGATTTTTGGGATAACCTATAAATATGCACTTTGTAGCTTGAGCAGCTAATTTATCACGGTCAGGGCCAAGTTTGTGTACAAAACAAACACATCCAAACACTTTGGGCGAGAGGGAGAAGAGAGGGGTATTTGGTTTTAGGATATGAATTGGAATTTGATCACCCACAGAAGAGGAAGGCATGCGGTTGATCAGATAGCAAGCTGTTGTAATTGCATCTCCCCAGTATAACGCAGGAACATTTGATTGGATCATAATGGTCCTGGCAATATCAAGTAGGTGACGATGTTTTCGCTCAGCCACCCCATTTTGTTGAGATGAATAGGCACAGAAAGTTTGGGGTTGGATGCCACTATCATGGTAAAATTGTAACAGACTTTTTGATTTAAACTCGAGAGCATTATCAGTGCGAACAATCTTGACACTCGATTCAAACTCAGTTTTTATTTCAAGAATTAAAGATTTGATAATATTTGGAACATCAGATCGTTCCTTTATTAAAAACACCCATGATAACTTAGAGAAATCATCAACAATAACTAGATAGTATCGACATTGAGTCCTAGTAGGAATCTTACTAGGACCCCATACATCTGCATGAAGAAGTTCAAAGACTTTATTACTAGACTGACTCTGACTCGAAGGAAACGAACTTCGATGATGCCCAGCTGACATGCTTCACACTGAAATGATGTGGTGGAGAGAATCTGCGGAAAGACCGAACGAAGCTTTGACAATGAAGGATGACCAAGACGACGATGCCACTGAACAGGACTAAATGAATGGTCCACTGCAGCATGAACAGTACCCATTGGATGATGTAAGTAGTAGATTTCATTTTCTTCATAGCCTCCACCAATCTTCTTCCCCGTCAGCAAATCCTGAAAATGACAACCCATTGGATCAAATATTACTCTATAGTTTTGTTCTTTTACAAGACAACTCACAGAAAGTAAACTTTGAGGAAATTTTGGAGCATGAAGAGCATTTTTCAAGTGTAATGAGAAGGATATAGAAATATTTCCCTGACCAACAACCGGAGAGGTACTCCCATCGACTAATGAGACTCCAAGCTGAGCCTTAATATCCTTTAGATCTGAAAAAACAAGTGAATTTCCACACAAATGTCTGGATGCATCAGAATCAATAATCCACTTACTGTTAGTCGGATGAAGAAGATTTCCGGTTGAATAGGCAACACCAACAACAGGAGAGGTAGAGCTCAAAGGACGAAGAGCTATCAATTCATCATATTCAGCACGACTGAGGGTTATACTACTGTCATTTGCAGAAATATTTTCTTGTGCCTTTGTTGCCTCGAGAGAAGTAGTATTAGCTCTAGGAGCATATGACTTTGATGAAGATGAGGTTGGTCGGCCATGCTTATCCCAGCAACGATCTTCTAAATGTCCAGATTTTCCACAAAATGTACATTGAAGCTTTCCTCTACCTCCCACACCTCGGCCGCGACCTCGTCCTCTGATGTTCTGAAGATTTCCACGTCCATAACCAGATGAGACAACTAAGGCAGAAGACTGAGTCACAGGCTAAGAATGTGGAAGAGATATAGCAAGTCTGCTTAGATGGTTATATGCCTCAGCAAGTGTAAAACCCCATTTAAAAAAAAAATCTCTGTTTGGACCCGGGCCGGGTCGGGTCCGGACCCGACCCGGGCCGGGTCGGGTCCGGACCCGACCCGGGCCCCTTTTTATTTAGGGTTTTAAAAAAAACCCGACGCAGGATCCCGAGCGCCGCAACCCCCCCCCTTCTTCTTCCCCTTCGTTTTCGGGTTGATTGGGGAAACCCACCGAGGTTTCCCCTTTCATCACCCCCCGAGCTCTTTATGAGCATTGCTGGAGGGCGAGGGGAGGCACGCCTCCCCTCTCGAGCTTCCTCCCCCGCGCCGGTCTCCTTCACTGCTGCGCCCGCCGCCGACGCCGGGAACCCCCCCCCCCCCAGGTACGTCGTTCTTCTCTTCTCCTCCCTCTTCTCCTCCTCACCCCCTCCCTGTCACCTCGCCGGGAGGCCGGCAGGTGGCTCACAGCCACTGCCGCAGCCTCCCACCGCCTCTCTGTGTCGCCAGGGCCCCGACAGGTGGCCTACGCGGCCCCTGTCGTCCCCGTCTCCCTCTGCGTTTCGCCGGAGTGCCGGCAGGGGACCGGTGGCCCCTGCGGCACCCCCCTTTTTGCTGCCACCTCGTGGCTTTCGGCAGGGGCTGGCCCCCTGCCGTCTGGTGCTGTCGGCAGGGGTGGCCCCTTGCCGACCTGTGTTTTCGGCTGGGGCTCAGCCCCAGCCACATCGTGCTGTCGGCAGGGGTTGGCCCCTGCCGACCTGTGTTGTCGGCAGAGGCTCAGCCCCTGCCACATCGTGCTGTCGGCAGGGGTTGGCCCCTGTCGAACTGTGTTGTCGGCAGGGGCTCAGCCCCTGCCACATCGTGCTGTCGGCAGGGGTTGGCCCCTGCCGACCTGTGCTGTCGGCAGGGGCTGGGCCCCCTGCCGTCTGGTGTTGTCGGCAGGGGTGGCCCTTGCCGACCTGTGTTGTCGGCAGGGGCTCAGCCCCTGCCACTTCGTGCTGGCGGCAGGGGTTGGCCCCTGCCGACCTGTGCTTTCGGCAGGGGCTGGCCCCCTGCCATCCATGTGCTTCCGGCAGGGGTTGGCCCCCTACCATCCATTGCTTCCGGCAGAGGCTGGCCCCCTGCCATCCATTTCTGTCGGCAGGGGCTCAGCCCCTGCCACTGTGTGCCATTGGCAGGGGCTCAGCCCCTGCCACTTGGTGGCTGTCGGCAGGGGTTGGCCCCCTGCCGCTACGCTATGTTTAGGCAGGGGCTTGTTCCCCCGCCGCTTGTCTGTTTTCGGCCAGCAGGGGCACCTCTGCTGCCTCTCTTTTACTATAGGCAGGTTTGTCTTTCTTTTTGCTCCGCATGATAATTAACGTAGCACTGTTGCAGACCTCGCATCGGACCCCTCGCTCTGGCTCCGCGGCCCGAGCCTCGTATCATCTACACGCGTAGACGCACGCAGCTGCACGACATCCCGAGGTAGGGGAAAGTCGCACGAATAGTGTGTATGAACAAAATGAAATAAGACTTCTGAGATAGAATAATTATTTTGCATATTTGCGACTCTAAAGAAATATTTGTTGATCCATGTTTTACTCTTTGTGATTCTTTTATTTCATAATATAAATCCTCTAGGTAGACTCATTCTAGAAAGAATCAAGTAGTTTACTTGTCATGCCTGTTTACGTGTACGAGTGCTTAACTCATAATTGTCTATTATGCATGCTTATTCCTTGGAAACTGCATACTTGAGATAGACTTTATGAAGAGATTCAAAACCACTGCAATTGCCATTATAATCGAACCTTAAGGCAGGTACAATATGAATTTTTATGTAAGATCATGGAGGGTATTGAAGGATGAAATCTATACTTTACCGAATTTAATAATATCGGCCTCCACAAGCTAATTGCTCAGAAAAGCAAAACATGTCATGTAGGAAACAAAAGAATCATAAACCATTATGTTGCCCTCTCATCGTAGTTGTACCTCTAGGAATGTACGATCGTACTTTTGGACAAGTATGTCCCATGTGAGTTACGATGGTGGGATGATGAGGTTGTGGCAACCTCGATGAATGCTATTAGCAAAATGCTGAGATCACATAAAATGGTGACCATTTCGCCTTCACAGGCAAGATGCTCGAGTGGGTCTAATGGACCAGAGCATGTAGGATGGGACGGCGGTTAAGAAACCCCCGTCGTACCCATCCGATCTTCACGGTTCATCAAGGGAGAGGATGGATGGTACAAAGACTCCGATGGACAGGTTGTTAACAACCACCCCACGAGCAAAAGACTTGGTTTTCCCCAGTCATCGGAGTTAGGGGAAATGGGATTACCATAAATTATCCTAGGTGGTAATTCCCAGGCACTTCTGCAGAAGTTGGATGCATCCATGGGCCACGAATGCCTTTGGGGATTTACTCTCTTGGTTACTGATCGTCCCCTTAGGAGCGGACTCAGTCAGCCATCCGGGTTAATGAAAACACCTGACATAATAAACCCCCGGATCGGTCTCGGCTGTTTCTACGCTTCGCGTATGTGCGTACCCACAGACCAGTTAATATCAGAACTTAAAGAATATATTCAGAAATAGATATAGATGACTGAGACTTACACTGCTTCTCTTTGCACTTATTACATTTGCTAGAATAGACTACAACTGCTTTAATTGCTTAAATATCATAATTGCTTATCTCATGAATGTCTTGTTTTATTTTCATTCTACTTATCTGTTCGTGCACCTACTAGTTTGTTATGAAACTGACCCATTTCATAGGCAGGTGAGGAGTAGGACTTCACTGGCGGCCGATGGCATGGTGCAACATTGATCAAGATTTGTCTTCTTTCTGCTGGCGGCTTGGCTCTGAGACTTTTTGGAGTTTTTATTAGATTTATTGAACTTTGGAATAAAAGGCTCATTTTGTAATAAACTGCAGATTTTAAATCGATTGTCTTATTTCTTAAATTCCTTTAAGATGTTGTACATATGAATGATGGTTTTTCAGCTAACGTACCCATGATTGTTGACTTGTGTTCCTTTCTAAAAGTCTTCCGCTGTTGTTTTAAAATATTAAACTTTAAATCTTTGAAAGGTTTTTCGATAAGGTTTTCGAAATCACAAGTCGAAATTTTGGGGCGTTACAGCAAGAGTAGGTACATCTGAACCAGTCAACATTTGGACTTTTGCAACAGAAAATTCTGAAGATAAACCTGTAAGAAACCTAGCAACCATAGTTTGTTCGTGATGATCCTTTTGTTTCGAACAACAGAGAGGTCTGTGAGCATTAAGTCTTTCAAAAGCAGCTTTTACGGAGGCATAGTACTGGGCCAAGGTTTGATCTCCCTGCTGTAAATTGTATATTTCTTGTTCGACTTGTAGGATACGACTCACATTAGTTTCTTGTGAGTATGTATCTCGAAGATTGCCCCACATCTGTTTGGCTGTATTATAATAAATTAAACCATCTGCAATATGGGGTTCGACACTATTCATAATCCATGACATGACTATGTCATTATCTTCATCCCAGGTAACATATTTTCCCACCTTTTCAGTGGGTCCATCTTCCAACAAGATATGTTTTCTACGATGTCCAGATACCGACATCATAAATGTTCTGGACCATCTGGCATAGTTAGTTTCATTTAACCTTACAGACGAGTCGTACGAAAAGGGATTGGCAAATGCCTTATATTCTCCAATATGTTCCAATTTTGAATCACCTTTCGAAGTTTCAGCCATACTGCAGGTTAAAAAAAACTGGACAGTCTCCACACTAAACAAAAAAAAAAAACCCGTGTCTTACACCCACACGCCAACTGATATTCCAACCAGCAGTTGTTCACTCACGAACAAAAAAAACCCCACTACAGTAGTGAGCAGCAGCCCACAAACAGAAAGATAATTCAGCACTTCAGTGAATCACAGCTAACACGACTTCTGCATATGCAGCAATATTCTTTTCATAACAGGGGCAGCTCCCCAGACATATACAGTTTGACAATAAGTCATTCATTTTTTTTTTCACGAGCAACACCACTAAGAGTTGGATTGCTGTAAAAAAAATAAGCAGGAAGTCACGACATTTTCAGTGCAAATAGTACCAACACCAATCAAACTCCCCACAGCCACGATATCAAGATACACAAAACAGGGCCCCAACCATATGTAGAATCACCAACAGTAATCAGACTCCCAACAGCAACTATATCAATATCTCACGACTTGTTCAGTGCACACTATACCAACAGCAATCAACTCCCAACAGGTAGCCACGAAACTGACGGCAGGAAATACCACCGAGACAGTAGGTAGTCATGAAACGATAAAAACAAGAAGCTGCGAACTCACAGCAAGCATCCACGACCAGCAGCGTGATCAGATCTGTCAACAGATCCAAAAAAAAAACATTTTACATCGCTGACCTGATTAGGTATTTATTTCTTTTACTCATTGGATCTGTTGACAAATCTGGTGGCCTTGATCACGATCTGATTAGGTATTGAATCACGATCACGATGGCCTCCACGATCGATCGAGCCTTGATCAGACTCGATCATGCTCCCTCGTCACGGTCGATCACGCTCCCACGTCACAGTCGATCACGCTCCCACGGTCGGTATGGCTTTGATACCATGTAGAAGATGAACTGGGCCCTAGAGAGAGAGAAGAGAGAGAGAGAGAAGAGAGAGAGAGAGACGGCTGCAAAGAAAAACCTCAGAACCTTCATCGATATTAGGGCCTCTCTCTATGTTAAATAGAGAGAGGCTTAAAGACCTAATTACAATACAGCCCTATTATAAAGAACTAAATTACAAAAAGCATCTTAATGTAAAATAACTCTACTTAAAACCACCTATTCTCAACATAAACAATAAGAAAGTGTTGATTATTTTGATACTTTTGCTCATGTAACCAAAATAGCTATTATTAGAATTTTGATTGACATATATAAGCATGAAATCTATCAAATGGACGTAAAAAAAACTTTTTGAATAGAGAATTAGATGAAATATATATGCATCTTGAAAGCTTTGTAATGCAGAGGGAAGAAAGCAAAGTTTGCAAGCTTGAGAAATCCCTATAGGGATTAAGGCAGGCCCTTAAGCAATGGCATGAGAAATTTGATAGTGCTCTGGTAAATCATGGTTTCAAAATTCATGATGTTGATAGATTTTTCGATAAGTTCAGTGTTGTGAAAAGCGTTAAGGCGTAGCGAGGCGCTCCACCAAAAACCGAGGCCAGGCGTAAAGCGTAAGCCTCAAATATTTGTTTTGAAAACTTTAAAAAAATTATAAAAAAATATCTAAAAATATAAATAAATAAAGAAATGCTTTATTGATGAAATAACAACCAATAAGAAATAGAAAATCTCAAATAAGTACTAAAAAATATGAGATTAACATATAAAAGTAACTAAAAACTGATTCTGGAAAATATATGAGATTAACCAAAAAAAGTAAAAATATACTAAGAAACTGATTACATAACTGAAATAACTGGAAAATATATGAGATTAACCTACAAAAGTTAAAATATATGAGATTATTCTAAAAAATATGAGATTATTCTAAAAAATATGAGATTAACATATAAAAGTAACTAAAAAATGATTACATATGTAAAAACCAAAAAAAATCGTTAATAAATTTTGTTTATATTACGAAATATGCAATTTGGGCCTCAGATCCACATTTCGGATCTAGGACTCATAAAGTGGTCTTTATATCCACATTTATAATAAAACTAATAATAAAAATATAAATAATAAATATTTAAAGCAAATAAATACATATATATATATGTATATATAAACCTAATACGATCCACAGTTGGATCCATCTGGATCTAACTTGTGGATCCATATGAAAGGGTAAAGCACGAACCCCACTAGGGGTCGGTTACCGAGTCTCGGGTCCGGACCCGGGCCACACCCGATGTAATGAGTATAAGAGAAAAAAAAAAGAGGCAACCCGATAAGTCTGTAGCTGAAAAAAAAGGAAAGGGGCAGGGAAGGTTACGCAAATCGTAACCGACCCTTCGCCTCTCGGCAAGAGGGGAGGGGGGTTTGGGCCGATAAAGGGGGAGTGGAGAGGGGGTCTCGCCCTCTTCACTCGACCCTCTTTCTTTCTTTCTTCATCTCTCTCTCTCTCTCTCTCTCTCTCTCTCTCTCTCTCTCTCTCTCTCTCAGTGTGCGCACACCGGATAACTGGGGCCATCGACTGCCATTGGAGGTCATGGCAAGCATCCCTGTCACGGCAGCAGTGAGGGGTGACTTCAGCTGGCTCCGTACTCGCGTCTTCAGCCTCCGATCGCCGGAAAACCCACTGAAAACAGGTACGGGTCTTCTTGGAAACGGGGTGAGGGATCGAATAGGGGTTTGATTCCGTGTATGGTTTCGAGAGGAGAAAACTCGGGGGTTTCGGTAGTGACGACATTCGATTTGGGGGCTTTGCTGTCAACCCCATTTCGGAACCCTAGTTAATGGTTGGGGGTCTATTTTTCAGATAAGGGTTTCCGATTTGGGGATTTTCAGTTTTCTTTTCGATTTGAGGGGGGATTATCTTTCGATTTCTTGGACATCCAAATACGCTATGGGATTTCGGATTTCCTTTATGAAGGGGATGAGCGATTTCGATTTTTCTCATATACGGAGGGTTTCTTGTTTGTGCAATTCTTTTGACTTCTAATTGGTATATGGCATGCGTATGAATGAGGAGATTTAGATCATTTATCGTAATTTCTTTTCTTTCTCTTTTTGGTATGAAAGAACAGTACTGTGCAAGTCAATCTAACGGGTTCTTTTTGGTTGATTGAAATCTTGGGTTTCTTTTGGCTAATATGAAATTGTTATTTCTGAATCATGAGTATTGTATTCCTAAATTGAATACATGATTCCAGAATATGGATTTCTTTACATTTCCTGGTTACATTCGGATATTGCATTCTCCAATAGGGATATTTATGCAGGTAAGATGTGTTAAAAAGAGGTCATGTGATATCGTGTTTAGACTGGGTAATTAGGACTCAGAAATTGGTTTCACATGCTGTTTTGTAATATTGTACAGTAATATGCCATACATGAGGACCGACCCATTTGGTACACAAGATTATCCTTGTGTACAACCTGTATACTTGACAGTATAAGGTCCAGTACAGAGGTGGTATGAAACTCTGGAAACCTTAACTTAGGTTACCACCAGATTTACAACTGAACTCTTATTTTAAATCTTTACTTCAGCCTGCTGGGAACACATAGACAATAGAACACGATGAATGCCCAGGGCACATGCTCCATGTGTCTACGGTCCAGTTATGTATAACTATGTGGATTTAGAACCTGTTCGAAAGGAAGGATAGGTAAATCTGAAATCCAATACACGACTTCCAGATGAAGTTTGCTTTTGTTGTTTCCCTTTTTTAGCATTGTATTCTTGAATAGAAGTCCAGGTGTTTATTTACAATGTTGTGTATCGGTTTGCCATGGAGGTTTATGCTTTCACTTGACTGTTATGAATTAGGTTTAATGAAAATATGTTCCAGATTTTAATAAATGTTGTGTATGATATAAGTTTTGATATGAATAAAGGGAAATCTGGGAACATATACACACCTATATATAGGTGTCAAGAACAGGTTGGAATGTTATTTCAAAGAAGGTTATGTAATTGTTATTGTTATGTTTATGGTACTCATGAGTGTGAGCATGATTCAGTTATTGGTAATTCTTCTTGGGCATGTGTAATAACCCAAAATTTTGAGTAATTTTATGCATTTTGGATCCAAGATCCATTACCGGATCCAAAAGAATATATATATAATAAAAATATTTGGATAATTGGGGTTGGACCCAAATAGATCCAACCTGTGGATCCACCATCCACTTCTGAATTGGATCCACGTTTATTTTGGATCCAACGCTAAAGAACTAACCCTGATCCACACAATGGTGGATCAGGCATAGCGGGTCGCAGAGTTCGGACCCGAACCCGGACCCGGACCCGACCGAGTATTATAAAAACTTAAAGACAAAGAATTGTGCCTAGGGCACGATTCTTGACAAGACACAAGAAAGGGGGGAAAGTTACGAAGAGCGTAACCTACTCCCTCCGATTTTCTCAGGAGGGAGGGGGTTTTCAGCTCGTTAAAGAGGGGGTGGAGGGGAGTCTTGCCTTTCATCCTGTCCTCAATCGCCTGAGTTTTTCTCTAGGAATTTTGCGCACGCCGACAGAGTCGCCAACGTCAGGGAGTTCCGACCACCTGTTGCTGCTACCGCCAGCCGTCTCCAATCGTCGGCCACCTCCTGCGTTTTCTTCCGCATGAAAGAGGTAGGGAATCTTTAACTTTTCTTGATTAGGTCATGGATTGGATGTGGTTGTGACTGGGTCTATCAAAGGGGGGGGGAAGAAAGAAATACTCGTTGTGCCTGCTGCCGAGATCCCCTCTGAAATCTCAGTTGCCGGTGAACTCGAATCCGGTAGATGTGGGTCCCAGCAGCCTTGGTGTTTAGGGTACATTGTTTGTTTTTATTTTCTTTATTTTCTGGTAATCAGTGGGTCGAACACGGAGTTAAAGGATTCTTTCTAATTTTTTTTATCAAGGAGGGGAAATTTCGGTAGACAGGAGAGAAAACCCCGAATCAACAGAAATTTGGGGGTTTCTTGTTGTAGATTCAGGGTTTGTTTTTGTTTGATCTGTTTGGGGTATCAGGTAACTCAGAAATTGGAGGGTTCGGTAGATATGATCGATTGAGAGGCTTGGTATTGGATTTCAGTTGTTGTAAGAAGTTAATGTTGTGATTAGTGAAGGATATGTTATTGCCTATGTCACAGGGATTCGGCTAGCAGGGTGCCGCACCCGCATCGACGCGACTCGACGCGGGTGCGGGTTCGGGTGCGGCACCGGGTGCGGTCAACCCGATCCTGGGTGCGTTGACCGCACTCAGGATCATTTAGGTCCATTTGTTTTTTGGATTTTTTTTTTAAAAAAAAATGCCCTATGAAATGGGCTGCGAATTTGAATTTTTTTTTAAAAAAAAATCTGTTGTCAGGGCTGACAGCAGCTGTCTGTCATGGCTGACAGCAGCTGTCTGTCATGGCTGACAGGCAGCTGCTGTCTGTCTTTAAAAAAAATTTGCTGTCAGGGCTGACAGCAACTGTCTGTCAGGGCTGACAGACAACTGTTGTCTGTCAGCAGCTGACAGGCAGCTGCTGACAGCAGAAAAACCTGCGGGGAAACCCCGACCCCCTTATATATATATATATATATATATATATATATATATATATATATATATATATATATTACATTTTTGCCCCTGCCGCACCCCCGCACCCGGGTTTTTTGGAAGTGCCGAATCCCCGCACCCGCACCCGCACCCATGTGACATAGGTTATTGCTTATGACATAAATAATTATTGTATTTTATGATATTCATGTTTCTAACCAGGGTCTTTCTCGTCGGTATTTTGTCATTGATATCCATAATACTGCATTTTGCAAACTGCACCGAGGTTGGAATATTGGTTTGGAGTTGTACTGGTTATTTTATTGCCTCTGTTGCCCATAGTTTTCTGTGGATGTGAACATTGTTAGTTTTTTTTTCAAAGAAGTGGAATACAAGCTCTGTTTTCTGTAAAGTGTATCTTCATATTGGCGTTTCGTTTTTCTTGCTATATGAAAGATATTCATGCCGATTCAGTCCAAGAAATTGTTGAATTATTACTGGGTTATTTTCTGTGAAACAGAGCATGCATAATATAGGTTGCGGGGTAGCCGAACTGCGTTGGAAATTCATGTATTTCTTTTAGGCATAGGGTACCAAATCATGTTATTATTATTGTATGTGGTACTACATTTCTCTTGTTTTCAAAACTCGGTTAAAGAGGGTATTCTGTTTTATATGAATTTGCACATGGATCTGATGCTACTGCCAACTATGAGAATACTCGGTGTTCATGAGAAGCTGCATATTAACTTGATGACATTGTGGTTGGACACTTAGTAGGCACTCAAACACATGCTAGGCTGCATCTCAACTTGATATTTAATACGTTTCTGGCTATTCAAATAAATATTCAGTTGTGCACAAAAATAGATATATATAAACTACCCAGCACCATATATTGTTATTGTTATCATTGATTAGGCTGCAATGTATCATATACAGCTCATCAACAGCCTGCTTAGAAACAGAGTAAGTATTCATGGGGTTTACTATTTAACTGTGCATAAGACTGATATGTGTATAAACTGGTTATAACACCATTATGATTACATGGTATTATTCTCAAATGAATCATTGGGTTTACATAACACATAGGTACCCAATGCAGGTACTTGAGGCTGATAAATTGTGTACAATGGAAAGTAGACATGACAAGAGAACTTAAACTCAATGGTTGTGTGCTTGACTAGTTTAAAGGCACCGGAGCACTCTGAGTGGGTTATGAAATCAATATGAAAAATGATGGGATTGTTTATACACCTTGGTAAAACGACTACGGTTGGGATCTACTGCTATGACAGTAGAAGGAAGTTGGGAAATGCCCTGAACTTCGGGAAAATGATTAACTAATGAAACCAGTTTTTGAGGCTTACCTTGGAGAGGGTAGGTGGTACAAAACTTTGAGGACTTGTGTTGTGTTTCGAGCGTGAAGCGGCTCGTTGGTCCCCGTCCTCGGAGTTAGGGACCAGGACTACCTATGTGTCCTAGGTGGTAGTTTCATGTCTTCTGCAGAAGTTAGGGATGCATCCTGTCTTGAGTTGAGCCCTTGGGAGATTCTCTCGGCTATTAGTCGCTTCCTTGGGAATTCAATCTCAGTTAGAATGTTCGGGTTAATAAAATACTCTTGAATAATATACCCCCGAACGTTCTCTTCTGAGATGGTCACCTGTGCCCGTGTGTACCCGCGGGGTAAGATAATTTAAACACAATTTTAGAGCAGTTAGGTATCACAGTGAGTGGAAATACTGGAGATATGTGTTTATGTTCTTTAACATGCTTTATATTTTGAGTTTGTGACGATATAAAATTGTGAAATGTGTAGATATGAGGTAGTTGAAGAATTATCTGAGAGTTGTACATGTTTTTGTTGTGACTGTTGCAATACCCATTCACTTGCTTATTAATGTTGAACACGATGCTTTACCTGCTCAGTTATGGTTGTTGGATAACTATTTACATGCTCACGTATATGAGTGTTGGTTTTTATGGCATAAACTGCTTATTTGTTTAGACATATGTTAAGAATCACCTTTGGCACCCACATCACGTGCTAGATTCATGATATACCTGCATTAAAAGTTACAATTTTCCTACTTAGACGTGGTAGTCTAATTCCTGTAATTTTTACCATTTTCAGGTAAACGAGTAGACTTATGAGCGGTTGTAGGATGAGACATTGATTCGAGATTATTGATTTACTGTTCCAGTGATTCCTTGGGTTTATGGTAATTTAAATGTTCATATCATAATAAAATGAAATACTTGTGTTGAGTTTCCTCTCAAATGTAATATTCTGAAATACTTAACCCAATATTGGTTATTCTTTCCGCTGTTATAAAAAAAAACCACATAAATCTGGGTTAAAATTTCGGGGCGTTACAAATGGTATCAGAGCATTGGAACACTAAATTAAAGATCGCGGTCGTGCCACACCCTACAAGCGCTCTGTAAGTATAAATCTATTTTGTTTTATTATTGGTCGTGTTACTGGTACTTTTTATTATGATGCTTATATTAGCATATAGGTGATTTCACGCCTACATAGTTTCATATTGTAGATGATTGCATTATAGATGATTGTCTAAAGGAATCTATTATAATGGCATAGCATGATTGATGTGTGTATCATAAATATTCGACTAAATCTCTTAGTAGACATGTGTGTGTGTGTTTCACGTCGAAATCATTGATTGTGATATGGTGTCAGAGTTATCAAAGCACATGAAATGACGAAATAATTTGAATGTCTTAGAAGCATATGTGATTTGAATCCTGTGTGCATAACTCGAACTACGTAGAAGTTACGTATCTTGAGGTTAGTTAATCCTTGGTATATACGGGATCACAAGATCAAGCAAAAAGACTTCCAGAAGGCCAGGAACTAATTTGAATAGTCGAATATTGTTTGTTGATATTACATACCATCGTAGGGAATAAAAACTAGAAAGTTTCCGAAGTTGGTGGAGAGGCAAGCAAGGAAGAAGTGATGGTTAAGATAGAAAACCTTGTAGACACAGTGAATCTGTGGGTGCCTTTTTAATAAAAAAGTGTGATTCTGATCTAACGGTATTTTTGTGTACTACAATAAAACTGTTACTATTTTATTGTACCTATTGTACCTTAGTGTAATGCATGAAAAAGTGACAAATAAAGAATGTGTGAATACTTGAAATGCATACACTAACATTAATGGCTGGATAATAAGGACTAGAAATACAGAATATCAACATAATCTAATAAGCAGCACCAACAAAATAAAATCAAAGTGACTTGAAATGATTTAGATAAGTTGAGAAGAAGAGTGCCCAACAAAGACAGAAAGGGACAGTAAGTACAACATGAAGGACTGAAGTGTGGCACATGATGTAGCCTTAGAAAGGAGTAAATGTAAAGATCAAACTCATAAAACTAATCCCATTTAGATGGCATGAACTGATGATGATGACCATGCAACATGTCCTTACAAGATGAAGATTTTATAGAAGCACTATGGTAAATTGCATAGACTAAGTTGCTACTCAAAAAAGATAGTATAGGTCACTATCTGAAAAGAAGTGACTCATGCAAAAGTCCAAGAAAAATGACAGATCAGTCATCAGATGAGTTGGTAGCTGCATGTAGTTGCCTTCGGAAATAGGAATATGTAGCTTCATGACTATTCAAAATTGAAAGAAAAAGAGGAGAAAGAATGTCATCTTGTAGAGAAAGACAAACAATACTATTTTTTGGCCAAACACATAAATCATGAAAACATTCAACACTTACAAAATATCATTTCCTTCCATGCATCTTATGACAAAGAATTGAATTTGACAGAAGATTGATAAAAAAGAAAAACACAAAGTAGCATAATTCACCACAAAACTAGAAAGCCTTCAATTAGAAGCAGAAGAAAATGAAGAACATACAGATGAAGGCCTGCAACCATTGACCGACCCACTAAAAATTTCACCAGCTTGAGTAGATTCAGTAATTGAACTACCGATAGCTAACTGATCATCACTTCCCTTGCTTAAAGATCTTATGTACTTGAAATTGCTTTCTGGATCAGGAAGACTCAGTGCACCAGAAGGTGGCAAGTCCTTTCGGGAGATTTCACTTTCAAGAAATAGTGGAGAACTCTCACGTAACACATCCAGCTTCTGAGGCAAATGAAAAGAGTAAAACTAAATAAGAGCATTTAATATGAATAATCAAGAACGAACACAGAAAAGAGAGAGAGAGAGAGAGAGTTTAAGCCACATCTATTTTGCAAAAGCAATGGCTCAAATGTTAATGACATTCGAATTTGTGTAGTTTACACACACATATTATCAAGACAAAGTCACGTGTTACACTCAACAGCCAACAAATGGTGAAAGAGAAACATGCACACAATAGAAAAGTAATGAAAGCTCAAACAATATTTTAGCAATCAATATGAATGCACTAAACTAGAAGAATTAACATATCCACAGCTTAGATAAGTCAAAATTTCATGGTTAGAATTATCTATAACGAAACAAAAACAATCATTCCAGTACCACATAACCACTAAAACAACATATATGATAAACATGTCAATATTCCCAGCCAGCATATATGATGTGAATGTAGATGTATCCATTTTGCATTGACATGTCCGCTGTTTACTTTTCTAAAGTGGACTTTTATCAAAGTTCCTAGTGTATATAGAAACCAGTTGAACTATATCTAGTGAATCCACCTTTCAAACCAGGTTCTGTAGAATATCAGAGAAACCTTGGGCTAGTTGGTGGATGATATATTCTGTGGATTCCGGTGCCTAATTTGTTAACACTGTCATAAGCAGAACCAAAATTCTCTGTTTATTGGACTTCCATATCTCAGAAATGCTCCAAAGTTGGTAAGGCATGCCTCAAATGATTTTATTGGAAGCAGCTGGAATGAAACAAGCAGAAGTGTGAACACCCCAAATTTTTCAAAATTTTGTGAATATTCCCCCTTTTGTCCCTGGCCCCATTTTCTGAGAAAATTAAGTCGATTTCAATCTAAATTTTAGTTATTCTTTAGATTTTCTGGAATAAACTCCATTTTATATATCTGACTCGATCTGAGACATGATTATCCAAATTTCAAATCAAAATTACAAAAATACCAAAAATAATTTTCAAAAGGCTCAAACAGTCCATCCGGTGTCGATTTGGATCCACTGCTCTGTATTTCTCGATTCGAGGTTAAAAACTTGAATATTTTCTCAAAACCTGGATCCATACCCGTTTTATAAAGAAATTTTTAAAATTCGAACCCGATTTATCAAAAAACTCCTCTTATAAATATTTCTCAAAAATACAGAAATTACTTTTAAATCTCTCATTTTGCCTAGATTTTAGAATTTTATTCCAAAATAACAAAAAAAAAGTAGAAAATATGAAGAAAACACAATATATATATATAAGTTGGAGAAAATGCGAAAAATCTCGGTTTAAAAGTCGTTGAAAACTGTTTGTAGTGAGAGCCACATTTATGAAAATCCTTTTTTGAAGAGCCCGCTTTTTGAAAAAATTGAGAAATTCTGCAACGACTTCTCCCCCGATCACAATTTCTCTCTCTCTCTCTCCCTCGCTCTCCCTTCTCCCGCACTCTCTCCCTCTGGAAGCCTCCATCACCTTAAACCCCTACGATCGGCTCCTCTTCATCTCCACTGTTAGATCACCCTTCCTCAGCCTCATCATCCTCCACCTCCTCTTTCCCAAACGGCTTCTCCTCCCGCTCTCTCTCTCTCCCCCTGGAGCTATCTCGAACCCTCCATCGCCAACCGTCTGCTTCTTTCCCCCCTCGTCCGTCGATCCCCAACGGCATCCGCCCCTTCCCGATCCTTCTTCTCCCTCTTTAAAAAGAGGGGCACACAAGGGAAGCAATCCATACAGCTTCACCCCAGCACCCCTATTCTTCGTCTGCATCCGTTATTCACCTGACCATGTTCCTCTTCTCTTTCACACTTTTCTCAATCCATCTCCTTCTCCATCGACTGAAGGAAGTCAACTCTTCTCCCTGTGAGATCGCCTCTCCACCGAATCGTGTTCCACCCCTCCACCCAGCTTTTTTCTCCCGATCCAGCTTCTGCCTCTCCAGGAGAATCGACCTCACCCTGTAGCGGCAGATAAAAATCGAGTCCTCTTCCTCTAAATTAAGGCCGGCTACGGAAAGCAATTCATCAAGTAAGGAGGCGCAAGAAAGAGATCCCCCTCAAGGTGATCTGGTTCAGGTAAGATTTCCTCTGCTATTTGCTTATCCATCTCATCCTTCATCTCTATTTCACTTCACGGTCTTTGAATTTCGGTTTATCTTGTAAATTCCTTGTGATTTATCGTCAATTTTGTTGCATTTTATCATGATCGTAATATTTCTGCTATTTTCTTTGCCCCTTCTTCTGGTTTTAGTTTGATTTCCTTTCTCTTTTCCTTTAGCAATTTTCCCAGCGAAAGTTTACGTTCGGTTGTAACGTAAACATACGCTTCTCAAGTTCCGTTGCAAGCATACGTTTATGCCTTGCCATGGCATAAACGCGAGCTTATAGCCTTTGAATTTCATCATAACTCGCATTTATGCTCTGCTATAGCGTAAACGAGTGTTTTCAGCTTTTTATTATTATTATTATTATTTATTTATTATTTTAATCCTCATCGCTTTCGCTTTCGCTTTCCTTCGGATCCCCTCTTCCTCCTCTTTACATTTTGCTTTGGGTTCTCTGGAGGAAGTCTTTTTTTTTCTCTTTTATTTTCCCTGTTTAATTATCTCTTTGAAAGCACTATTGTGGTGTCAGTTTGCTTATGACAAACACTGATCCACATATATCGTGCAATATCAAATGGAATTCTCAGTTTCCTACATCCTCTTTCTGTTGTTTCGAATTTTTCTTTTCTTTGATATATGATTTCTTATTCCCATCGAATATTATCTTTTCAGACTCGATCTTAAATCTTCTGAATTTTCATTACAATTCACGGTCATGCCTTGCTGGGGTATGAGTTTATGTTTTTCATGTCCTTAAACTTTCAATTTACCGTTTATATTGGAATCTCTTTTGATTTGTTGTTGATTCCATTTATTATTGTTCTTTTTTTTTCGTTGTTTTGATGATATCTCATTCATTGTTGTGTATGATATCTTCTTTATTCTAAATTGCATCATACGGCACTACCTGCCACAATTGTGCTTTGTTTCATCCAATCTAATTGGATAGTCGTCACAGGTATCACGTCCCCTTCATTTCATGGGTTTAGTATATTTGCTAATACCATTCGCCCTGTTAATTTCTGTTTTAGTACTTAGTATCTTAGTTTTGCTATTTCCTATGTGCCTTTTAGTTTCGTGTATTCTTATTTATACTAAGTTTGATGAGATACCTCACCTGGTAAGTCTCCTTTTAGTTTATGAAGCATCCCATTTAAATGCTCAAGTAACCAACTCTGAACCACCATCCAACGTATCTGGTTCAACTCCTACATTCACCGTTATATTCCACTCCTTACCAGCATCCAGTAAATTCCTGTGCATCGCTACAACTTATTTCATTGTAAAGCATCAACTTATATCCACCAATACAATAGCACATCATGCCATAAGTTAAATTTCTGCAAAGGGCACTATTCATGACACTTTTTCGCAGCACAAGCCCCTTTACAGTTCCTATTTCAGAGTCAAGTTTACCTGTTTATGTTGGAATATTGGTTTAGATACGAGAAGTATTATTTGAAGGGTTCATGTGCAAACTCCTATGACTTGATCCATATGGTTATTATGATTGGGAACCCTCCCCTTTTTGTGGTACGGGTTATGCATTTTGCAGAATGATTCAGTTATACTACTGATCGCGTTCTTATTTCTGGAGCTTGCCGGGTCATGATGGGAGGTTCTAACTGTTATCAAATGGTTACTATAGGTGGCTCATAACCAGGGAAAAGATAATTGTACCAGGTATTCCATAGGCTCGAGATCTGATCGATCTTCTTGAGTTCATTCTAGATATAAGACTGGGAAATATTTTACTGAAATAAATGCTTGGTGATGTCAGTATGAGCCATATGCGAAATATATGAGGCAACAGTATGGGAAAATGCAATCCGTGAGAAATTTATTTGAGATTAATTTTTTTTGTGTGTGTTGTCATCACCTGCATTTTATGTTCCTTTATATGTTATTTGGTTAGTTCTTTCTAAAGAGCTTGGCTAATGACAAGAATTTTGAGCTAATGTTCATCCATCCCTCATATAGTGTTGTAGTTTACAACAGAGATGCAGCTAGTTTTGTTTAGAATAAAGGCTAAATTTTGCTCATTTTTCTTCCCCGTTTCAAAAAAAAAAAAAAGAGAAAAGAAAAGAGGTGCACAGAAAATATGCACGTATGTTGGGTTTCAATTCAATTTTGTAACTTTTATTTGCTTTCATTTGATTATATCATCACCTCAACCATATTTCCATAGCATCTGTTTCATTCACCATCGGCCTTTCACCACCTGTAGCCCTTCCTGCATATATCAAAGCGGATTTAGACCCTCATGTTCAGCTACATTGCATCTGCTCATTGTCAGAAATATCCACCTGCAAGGGTTAGAGATGAGGTAAAGAGAGAAGAGAGACAAGAGAGGAGTCGGCGGCAATAGGGTTTTCCCTCTTTTCCTTGTTATTTATAAGTGTTGTACAGGGTATAACATTACACAAGTAATAAGATAAATTACAAACATGCCACCGCCCACGCATCCCAAGATGGATCCTTGGAATGTGGTGCGGGTTGGATCCATGATCCAAAACTAACAGCCTCCCTCAAGTTGAGTATGGTCTTTGATCATGCTCAACTTGCCTTTGAGTGTCCAAAACTGATGAGTGGATAATCCCTTGGTAAAGATGTCAGCAACTTGCATATCTGACCGAACATATGCAGGTTCAATTTCTTTTTCTTCCACCTTTTGCCTAACAAAATGTTGATCGATCTCGATATGCTTCGTGCGACAATGAAGGATGGGATTGAATGCAATATTAATAGCACTCTGATTATCGCAAAGAAGCACAGAGGACGAGATCGGTTCTTGTAATTCTTGCAGTAGATGTCTCACCCAGGTAACATCGGTTGTTCCTGCTGCCATTGCACGATATTCTGCTTCAGTACTAGATCGCGTCACTGCCTTTTGCTTCTTGCTACTCCATGTTACAATATTATTTCCGATAAGAATGCAATACCCCGAAACTGATTTGCGCTCGTCATGATCACCAACCCAGTCCGCGTCTGTGTATGTGAATAGTTGATGCCCTGACATATAAGTTGTGTCCTTGGTGTACATCAAGCCATCTTCAATCGTACCCTTTAAATACCGAAGGATCCTTTTTACTCCTTCCATATGTATATTTGTAGGAGCATGCATAAACTGTGAAGCCTGATTGACAGAGTATGCTATGTCAGGCCTAGTGAATGTTAAGTATTGTAACATCCCTACAACTCGACGATACAAAGTAGGATCATGATAAGTAGTGCCTTCTTTAGCACTTAGCTTATGATTTAGAAGGCAAGGTGTGCTAATTGGTTTACAATTCTCCATCCCTATAGCAAGTAAAATATCAATGGTGTACTTATGTTGGCTCAATGTAATAGTCTCATGTCGACTATCAACTTCCACACCCAAAAAATATCGCAAGGGACCCAAGTCTTTCATCTTGAATTTAGCCATCAACATAGACTTAACCCAAGATATGTGAACCTCATCACTCCCGGTAATAATGATGTCATCAACATATATAAGCACCCAAACAATAGCTGAATCACTTTTGAATATGAACAATGAATGATCTAGAACACTTTTAGTGAACCCATGATGCTGGATCTCCGTGGAAAAACTCTCAAACCAAGATCGAGAAGCTTGTTTCAAGCCATAAAGAGAGCGTCGAAGTTTACATACCCAATTGGATGAATGATGCATACTATAACCAGGCGGCTTCTCCATGTAAACTTCTTCCTTTAGTTCACCATGCAGAAAAGCATTTTTAACATCAAGTTGACTGAGTGACCATCCATGTTGTAACGCCAATGCAATGATAATCCTGACGGTGCCAAATTTTACTATTGGGATGAACGTTTCATCGTAGTCCTGCCCATACTGCTGTGTGAAGCCTCGTGCAACCAGACAAGCTTTATAGCGCTCAACACTGCCATCCGGTTTGTGCTTGATCTTGTACACCCATTTGGACCCTACAACATTCTTGTTATCTGGCCTTGGTACAATTTCCCATGTATTGCATTCAAGCAATGCTTCCATTTCCTCATTCATCGCCTCTACCCAGGCACAGGAATGTACAGCATCATGAAAGGAGAAAGGTTTTGTTTCTTTGGACACTCTGGTTAGAAATGTTTGAAAATCCAAAGAGAAATTGTTATAACTTACCCAACGATCTATAGGATGTCTAATCCGAGTGGAACGTTGTAGAGGAGTCTCATCATTGACTGGATGAGCTCTACGAGAATAAACAAGACCAGAAAAACATGAGGATGTTGTTGTAGGAGGAATGTCTTCCATATGCGGTTCCACATCGAAAGTATAGGGTTCATTGTCTGTCAATAAAGATGAATCCTCATAAGGCAACGAGTCATATAAAAATGAGTCACTGAGCCAAGGATCATAACTGTCCTGTGTATCTATGGAAGACGAACCCAGAGTGTCAAAATTTTCATCATCAAAAACAACATTTCTAGATACCCGAATTTTGCCTGTACGAGGATCATAACACCTGTATCCCTTATAGTCATCTGCATACCCAAGAAACTTGCACTGTACAGCTCTGTCTTGAAACTTATTTCTCAATGAATGATCAATGTGAACATAACATACACAACCAAAAGAATGTAGTTCTTCATATGATGGATGACAATTATAAAGAACAAAGTATGGAGAATTATCTTCAAGGATGGTCATGGGCAACCTGTTGATAACGTAAACAGTTGTATGAAAAGCCTCGGTCCAAAGAGAGAAGGGAATACCCACAGTGTGGGTCATGCTCAAGGTTGTTTCAACAATATGCTTGTGTTTTCTCTCAGCTACTAAATTTTGTTGAGGGGTATGAGGGCAAGAAATGTTACGTGTAATGCCATGCTCCTTCAAATATTCACTAAAATCATGGGATATGTATTCTCCCCCCCCCCATCACACTGGAAATATACAACATTGGTATTGAATTGGTTTTGGACTAATGCATGAAACTGTTTGAACAACTTGAAAACTTCATGTTTGTTTTTCATGAAGTAAATCCAACTAAATCGAGTGTAAGAATCAAGAAAGAGTACATAGTATCGAGATCCAGAAAGAGAGGCAGTGGGCGCAGGACCCCAAACATCTGAGCATATAATCTCAAAAGGCTTTGTTGCTCTTTTATTGATACTATGAAAAGGAAATACATGACTTTTGCATAAATGACAACTTGGACATTTTGACTCTAAACTGACTGCGGGTATTAGACCTTTAGCAGACAACTTGTCAAGAAAAACTTGACTACAATGACCCAAACGAAGATGCCATAAGTCTGGCTTATTAAGTTTCAAGACTCTAGATGAAGAACTATGATCTGTGGATCGACTCAAAAATGTTGGAAAGGAAGGAGCTGAAGAAGCCACGGCTACGGAAGACGACGTCTTCAAAAGCACATGAGATTCTTCAAAGACGTACATGTTCCCGCGCCGTTCACCTTTAGGGAGCGTCTTGGTGTGAAGATCCTTAAGATAAACAGAAGGAGTAAATTCAACGAAAGAATTTGTTTCATCAACTAATTTAGACACAGATAGAATATTCTTTTGAATAGCAAGTGTGAGTAAGACATTTGACAAGGGTAATTGAAATTCAGGCAAAGAAAGGGAGACATTTCCAGTGTGAGAGATGGGGTGGTGAGATCCATCTCCTATGACTATAGTGTCATTTCCAGTGTAAGGAGTCAAGTGAGAAAATTTACTTGCATCAGAAGTAACATGTGTTGCTGCCCCTGAATCAATATACCATATACCATTATCATTTTGGCGCAAGTTCATCTGATTGAAAGTAGTCATAAGGATATTTTGTACGTCCTGAGGAAGAACTTGTCCCTGAGGAGTGCGTGCAAATGTCTGAGTTGCCCTCTGCCCTGGCCTCCCTGTTTTGTTCTGGTTCTGAGGATTGTACCAGCAATTTGCTTTAACATGTCCCCGCTTGTTGCATAGAAAACAAGTAGGAGCACGTCCCCCTCGTGGTACACTGCCTGAGCCAAGGCCTCCTCCAACTGGTGTAGGTAGTAATCCTCCTTTGTTTATAGTTGCTCCATTTGGACGAGGAGTAAATAAGGCTCCTGTTTGAATAGGCGTATGTGCCATCATCACAGGATGAGTATCATCTGACGCGTGTTCCTGATTTAAACTGACCTCATATTGCAAAAGCTTAGATTGAAGATCATCAAAACATGGAAGAACTGAGACAACCTGGAGTGTTGTGCAAAACATGCGATATTCAGGTCCAAGGCTACCTAATACCTGTTGTACCATGTCCTTATCTGATACAAGACTTCCAATGGCAGCTAACTGATCTGTAATAACCCTGACATCCCCCATGAACTCTGTAATAGATTTGTTTCCTTTTCGCATGGATTGGAATTGCCACTTGAGTTGCAAAGCCCGAGATTCAGAAACCTGAGAAAAGGAATGAGCTAGTCCATTCCACAACTCGGCAGCAGATTGATCATCAGAAATAGTTTGTAAAACACGATCAGAAAGTGTGGAAGTTATGTAAGCAACTAATGTCTGATCCCGCTGTACCCATATGTCATAAGCAGGATTGGTGGTTCGAAGTTGACTCACCTTCCCATCTTCACTTGTTATTTCTTGCATGATATGTGTAGGTGGGGCGGGTGATCGCCCATCTAGATGCCCATAAAGACCATGACTGCGAATAAAATGCACAATCTGACGTTTCCAAAGTAGTTATCATGAGATAACTTGTGGGTCATGAGGTGAGTAAGAAAACTAGGGTTCAACTTGGAATCCATGGATTATATGAAGAATGAGAAGCTAAATTGTTCTAACAGTGTATTGAAGAGGAGACAGCAATGCTGTGTGCTGAAAATAATATCAGCACACACGTTATACAGAGAAAAAGAAAAATAGCAATGTTGTGTGCTGAAAATGATATCAGTACACGCGTTACACAGAGAAAAAGAAACAGCAATGCTGTTGTGCGCTGAAAATGATATCAGCACACACGTTATGTAATGAGATATTGCGGAAATATAAAGAGTGCATACAAGCACATACAACAATGAATAAAAGAGAAAATATCACAAGTCCACGAAGGAACAATACAAGCACAAGCCTTTAAGAAGGCAACAATATACAAAGCCTCTTATTGAAAAGATAGAGGAGCTCTCCAAGATAAAAATACACAAGGGGATCACCCCTATTTATACAAGAGAAGGAGGAGGAAAAAGGAGGGCCAAAGGGCCTCAAAAGGAGAGCCAAAAGGGGGCTCCCATAGAGTCGTTGGGAGCCCCCAACGGTCACATTTGTGACCGTTGGGGGCTCCAACGACTTCTATGTTGGAGCCCCTTTTGGTCCTCAAAAATAATAAAAAGAAAAATAAAAAAATAAATAATAAAAATTACATTTGATCAAAAAGGAAAAAATAGTTGTTTTCTAAAACAACTGTGAAATTACAAAAATACCCCTATCGGGTATTGATGTAATAAACAGAATATATATATATATATATATATATATATATATATATATATATATATATAATAGGTACATTTTAACACCCCCCCTCAAACTTTACGGGGGAAGGACGGAAAGTTTGCCGAGAAGAAACATGAACCGAGGAGCTGGAAGAGCTTTAGTGAAGAAGTCTGCCAACTGATATTCTGAAGTGACATATGGCAGAGCAATAGTTCCTCGTAAAAATTCGTCACGAACATAGTGGCAATCCATTTCGATATGCTTCGTACGTTCATGAAAAGTATGATTGCTTGCGATATAGATGGCACTCTTATTGTCGCAACACAGCTTGGAGGCTTCAGTAATATCAACTCCCATATCTTTAAGCAAACTGCGAAGCCATACAAGTTCCATTGTTGTGGTTGCCATTGCCCGGTACTCAGCTTCAGTGGATGAGAGTGAAACTTTCTGCTGCTTCTTGCATCGCCAGGCAATCAATGAGTCCCCTAAAAAGACACAAAAACCAGTAGTTGAGACTCGATCATTGGGATTACCTCCCCAATCTGCATCAGTATAAGCAAGAAGATTCAAAGGGGAAGAGGAGGATAGAAATAGCCCTTTATTGATGGTATTCCGAATGTAGCGAATGATTCGGAGAACCGCACTCATATGCACGGTTGTAGGAGCATGCTGAAATTGACTGACTGAGTGAACCGCATGAGTGATATCTGGTCTGGTGATGGTTAAATATGTAAGAGACCCAATGAGTTGTCGGTACGGTGTAGGATCTTCCAGAAGAACCCCATCTTCTAACCGTAACTTGGCATTAATAACCTCGGGAGTCTCTACCTTCTTATCATCAGAAATCCCAGACTTAGAACATATATCTGCAGCAAGCTTCATCTGTGACAAAATATATCCTCTAGGAGAATATGCAACCTCAATTCCAAGAAAATATCAGAGAAAACCTAAATCAGACATATCAAAATTATCTTTTAACATATTTTTAACATTAATAATACTACTTTGATCATTTCCAGTGATAATCATATCATCAACATAAAGCAACAAAATTACGATACTAGAACCTGCATTTTTAACAAAAAGAGCAGTGTCAGTATAACAAGAATGAAATCCTAATTTTATCATGATATCACTAAAACGATCATACCAAGCCTTAGGAGCTTGTTTAAGACCATATAATGCCTTTAAAAGCCGAAGTGTTTGACCTTGTTTAATATTTATTCCGGGTGGTGGATCCATATAAACTTCTTCACTTAAACTTCCATTTAAAAAAGCATTTTTTACGTCAAGTTGATAAATAGGCCATTTTTTGGTTGATGCGACAGCTATTAAGGTTCTGACACTTGTCATACGAGCTACGGGGGCGAATGTTTCTTCGTAATCAATACCATATTCTTGGGAGTATCCCTTAGCAACCAATCTTGCTTTATATCGTTCCAACGAGCCATCGCTTTTAGTTTTAACTTTGAAGACCCAACGACAACCAATAGGTTTTTTGTGTGAGGGTAGATCAACTACTTCCCAAGTATTGGCCTTTTTTAAAGCATTTAGTTCAACTTGCATTGCTTCAACCCAATGAGGTATAGATTTAGCTTGATTATAGTGGGTTGGTTCAAAATAAGAGTGTAGAGTTATCAAACATGCCCGATAGTTGGGAGTTAAAGAGTCATAGGAGACAAACCTATTTGGGGGTATTGATATTCTAGAAGAATGCCTAACTTGTGGTTCCTCAATGGATTCGGAAATTTGAGAGTATTTTTCGAGGGCACTAATAGGTTTTTCTTGATTTCTTCTTGAGTAAACATTTATATTGGCATTGCTATCATGAACATTTGTATTTGAATTATTATCATTTGAGAGTGTTATGTCAAGAGGGGATACCTCGTGAGTGTCATCTATGTTTTCAAGAGAATCTTCTTGTATGTCATCAATAAGATCATATAAGAATACATAATCAATTTCATTTATCTCTTCTATTTTATCAAAATCGTTTTCTTCTTCGAGAAATGTTACATCTTTTGAAACATATAGTTTATCATTCTTAAAATCATAACATCTATACCCTTTTTTATTTTCACCATATCCAAAAAATACACATTCAATTGCTTTGGGAGATAACTTATCCCTTTTATGTAGTAGGACAAAACATTTGCAACCAAAAATACGAAGTCGATTAAAATCGGGTGAAAACTTAAAGAGTTTCTCATAGGGAGAAGCATTTTTTAACTTAGAAGAGGGCATTCTATTGATTAGATAGGTTGAGGTAAGAACGGCTTCCGCCCAAAATTTTTTTGGAATATTTCTAGACACAAGCAATGTTCTAGCGGTTTCTATAATGTGCCTATGTTTCCTTTCCGCTAGGCCATTTTGTTGAGGAGTCCTAGGACATGACTTTTGATGACAAATGTCATTTTGGCTTAAATAGTTTTGGAATTCGTGAGATAAGTATTCACCACCGGAATCGGATCTTAAAATAGATATGTTACTTTGAAATTGATTTTGAACCTTTTTATGAAAATCTTTAAAGAAAGTAAATACTTCCGACTTATGACTAAGGAAATAAATCCAAACATACCGAGTAAAGTCATCAACAAACGTAACATAATATGAATAACCCCCTTTAGACATAACCGGAGAAGGACCCCAAACATCCGAATGCACCAATTCAAAAGGCCTTGATGAGAAAAAAGATCTAGTTGGAAAAGGAATAGACTTCATTTTTCCAAAAATGCAATCTTTGCAATTAATTTCTTTTTCCTTACAAAATTTGTTTCCAAAAGGAAAGAGATACATTTTGGAATAACTTGGATGACCAAGTCTTTTATGCCAAGTTTCCATATTTTTTTCTTGGACATAAGAACAAAAAAATTTTGTAGGGAGATCAAGATGGTCCATATAATAGAGGTCTCCTTTTCTATGGCCTTGCCCAATCCGCTTCCCGGACCGGAGATCCTGCACAAAGCAACCATTAGATGAGAAAGATATTTCACATCCATGGTCGGCAATTTGAGAAACCGAAAAAAGGTTTAAATTTAATTTGGGAACAACTCTTACTTTTGGAACACAAAAATTTTGAGAATCTTTAAAAGAGCCAATACTTGAAATTTTCAAAAAAGTTCCATCGGCCGTTGAGACACAAGAGTCCTTTGAATTGATGCAAACATCACTAAGTGCATTCTCATGAGGGGTCATATGAAAAGAAGCTCCGGAATCAAGGATCCAAGAATACGTACCGGGTGATGATGTCGAAGCAATGGCCGCACCCGATGTGGAGGAAGAAACTTTAAGCATTTGTTGAAGAGCCATAGATATTTGTCCAAGAGTTTCTTTAATGTCATTGTTTTTGCCTTCATCTTCTTTGGAGGTGGTTTCTTCAAGAGAGGCTACTTTAGGCTTGAAGGCTCCCATAAGCTTTGGACAAACGGGTCTAATGTGACCCGGCTCATTGCAATAATGACAAACAATCATTTTTCTTCCTCCATTGCAGTTCCCTTGTTTCCCAAAATGAGGAGGCTTATAGGTTCTAACATTGTTACCCGGTTTGGATACGGCAAGGACTTCATCAACATGCTTACTCATGCCAAGCCTTGTCTCCTCTTGAGTGATTTCGGCAATAGCATCCTCAATAGGAGGAAAAATAGATCTATGGAGAAGTGAGGATCTCACTTGCTCAAATTCGGGGCGTAGCCCAAAAAGAAATTGAAACAATCGCTCTTGTTCCATTTGTTTTTGTCTTAAATCAACATCTTCCATATAAACCCACTTTGGCTCTAAAAGAGCCAATTCATCCCATAGTGGGTTAAGGGCACTATAGTAGTCTTGAATGCTAGAATCACCTTGCTTGGTGGTTCTAACTTTTTCTTGCAAGAAGTATGCTCTTGCAAGATCCTTTTGGGTATACATACCCCTCATAAAGGACCAAGCCTCATTGGCTCGACGAAATTTAGCTATATTAGCACATACCTTAACCTCCACATTGTTCATAAACCACGCAAGGATTTTTGCGTGATTGCTTTCCCAATCTTCTACTTCCTTTTGATGATTTTCAATGGCCTTGAGACGAGCATCTCCCTCAAGAGCTTTTTCTTGATCTTCTTCCATTTTTGTGAGCATAAGCTTCGGTTCCGGAACGGTCCCCATGACATAACCCCAAAGCTTCTTCCCTTTGAGATTATTCTCCATTGCCGATGCCCACATCATATAGTTCTTTCCATTGAGTTTGAAAGAAAGATCAATCTTTGTTTCCATGATGTTGCCAAGAAGTGAGAAGATGTCCACCAAAATAAGAGATACACGAACCACACCTTTCTTTCAAGAATCGAGTGGCTCTGATACCATGTAATGAGATATTGCGAAAATATAAAGAGTGCATACAAGCACATACAACAATGAATAAAAGAGAAAATATCACAAGTCCACGAAGGAACAATACAAGCACAAGCCTTTAAGAAGGCAACAATATACAAAGCCTCTTATTGAAAAGAGGAGCTCTCCAAGATAAAAATACACAAGGGGATCACCCCTATTTATACAAGAGAAGGAGGAGGAAAAAGGAGGGCCAAAGGGCCTCAAAAGGAGAGCCAAAAGGGGGCTCCCATAGAGTCGTTGGGAGCCCCCAACGGTCACATTTGTGACCGTTGGGGGCTCCAACGACTTCTATGTTGGAGCCCCTTTTGGTCCTCAAAAATAATAAAAAGAAAAATAAAAAAATAAATAATAAAAATTACATTTGATCAAAAAGGAAAAAATAGTTGTTTTCTAAAACAACTGTGAAATTACAAAAATACCCCTATCAGGTATTGATGTAATAAACAGAATATATATATATATGTATATATATATATAATAGGTACATTTTAACACGTTACACAGAGAAAAGGAAGCAGCAATGCTGCTGTGTGCTGAAAATGATATCAGCACACACGTTACACAGAGAATAGTAACATGCGAACCAGAAAAAGGGAAAGAAAAGGAAGCAGCAATGCTGCTGTGTGCTGAAAATGATAGCAGCACACATGTTACACAGAGAATAGTAATGTGCGAACTAGAAAAAGGGAAAGAATCAGAAATATTTTGGGGAGAAAAACAAAAACTCGGCAGACTTAAACAGGATGTTAAGACGTGCGTACCAAAAATATTGAGAATGAGAAGAACCAAAAAGAGAAACTGGAATGACGTGAAAGAGGATTAAGAAAAAGAGGAAAGAAGCAAAAACTGATTAGGAACAGAAATAAACCTATGTCCTTTAGCAGCACGTGTTGGTCTTTAGAGGCCATCTAGATGATTGATTTTCGCGTCTGTGCTCTAATACCATGTCAGAAATATCCACCTGCAAGGGTTAGAGATGAGGTAGAGAGAGAAGAGAGGAGTCGGCGACAATAGGGTTTTCCCTCTTTTCCTTGTTATTTATAAGTGTTGTACAGGGTATAACATTACACAAGTAATAAGATAAATTACAAACATGCCACCGCCCACGCATCCCAAGATAGATCCTTGGAATGTGGTGCGGGTCGGATCCATGATCCAAAACTAACACTCATCTTGCTGCCCTTTACTTCCTCATGCATCAACCCGTTCTCAGTTGACACTTCACCACATATCCCATTGTCCAGCCACCATTACGTAGCAACCATTTCACCTTACCTCCAAGATCCTGCAACTGTCAACACTGACCTGCGTTCTCAATCCTCAGCAACTCCCCTGTGCACATACACAATGGGCATGCTCCATCCCCTGCACCTGTGTCATCATCATCCATTATCCTGCACTCACGCTTCTTCATTGCGCCTTAATACAACTACACTTGCGCAGCCACTATTACATTTTCATACACTTACCTTCACCAACTATTCACCTACCAACTACCCCGCTCTATCTGCAACAGCAATACCCGATGCATATTCTGCATTTTCCCTTCATATTTGTTATACAGTACCCACATCCAATTCCCTGTGAGTACCTTGTCATACCCTACCTCCAATATACAATTTGTGCACCCATATCACCCTTGCTCCATCTGTACATTACGGTACCATTTACACACTGTCTCCCATACACCATAGTAGTTTTTTTTTTTTAAACCACTGTATACTTGGGTATTTGCATGTTGGATTAGATTAACACTTGTCACAGACTGTGTGATTGGGATGCCTGTTCATTTTTTCTGATTTGGAATGAAGGGCTCATCTGAGTGCAACTTCTGTAGCCAGTTTGAGATTGAATAGTGACTGCATCTTCCCATGGAACTTACAAAAATAGACTTTGGTGGCTCATACCCGACTCATGATTATTCTTATTGATTTTGGTCATTATGATACCCAGGTTTCCATGGCTCTATACTTTTTTTAGTAATTCATTGAACTGTTGTAGTTTAAGGCCTTTTTACAGTAGTTCTATAAACTGTTGTAAAACTCATTTTATGCCCTTTCTTCACTTAGTATAAATCTTACCCTTGGATATCCTCATTCATAGTAACCTTGCATGTGCATGTCTGTACACTTTTTTCTGAATAAATGCATTGTATAGGCATTCTGAACTATGTGTCTTCTCTCCAGCATGAACATTTACGTGAGCATCACATCCATTGGTACATATGCATCTATGTAGGCCTTTCCTCCCTTAGCCTCAACATCCATTTATATATATATATATATCCTTCATCATGCTTAGCCATATACATGTTGGTCGTAAACATAAGTTTTTTTTTTTCTTAAGCTAACCCGTTTCTTTCTTTTTTTTACAAGGAAAGCTGGAACGATTTAGATTCCCTTTTTTAGATTAGGAATTTTTGATCTTTCAATTTAAGGTTGTAATAACTAGGTATTAATGAAAATTTTTATTTACAACTTAGATCAGAATGTATGAGCATACATATCTTAGAAATTGTTTGTTTCATATCATTTTTTTTCTTTTATTTCAAGAATTCACAAATGGGAACACAAATAGCACGTACACCATTCTAAATGAAAGGTGATTAAACCCTAAGTTAACGATTTGCATCAATGGTCATAGTCAAGGTGTGAACAAAACTTATGATTTTCATCTTTTATGGAATAACACTGGATTCACACTGGATCTTTTTCAAAAATCATCATATTTTTTCTAAATATTTTTCTTTTATCAGAGTTTACCTTAAAATTAACTCAAAATATATATCAATGGCCATAATCAGAATATATTGAGAGTTAATTTCATTTTAAACTCTACAAAGGCACCAAAATATATTTTATTCTTCACTTGAATTTAAATATGATTACTATATAATACATTCAATGACCATAGTCAGGAATGTATTATATCTTCAATCTTATTTCGAAATATTTTCTTCAAAACTCAATTTCAAATTCTTTTCCATTCATCATTTAAGCTAGAATTACATCATATTTTCAAACATTTTTTTTCAAAATCCAAGTGATTTTGAGATATACTTTCAAATATCTTCTTCATTTCTCAAATCAAATTCATCCTTTTATCTTATTTCAAATATTCAAATTTCAATTTTAAGGTCCAATTTGACTTTGAGATTTCAAATTCATTTCTGCATTCTAAATTCAATTTCCAATCCAAATCCAATTTCAAAGTTTCAATTCAACTTTGAAAATTCATTTTTCTCTCCAGGATTCAATTTCACATTCAATTTAGCATTTCAGATCCAATTTCAAAGTTCAATTTAACTTTGAAATTACGGATTCATCTTCTGATTCCAAAACTCAAGCTTTAAATCAAGTTTATCCTTTTTTTTTCAAAATCTCCAAAGTTCTATCTAAAAATTGAGTCTTGATTCTCAATTAAAAATCAACGTTCTGAGATTGATTCTGAATCTCAAAATTCGATTTTTCCTAAGTTTTAATTTCAAATCTGGATTTCCAAAATTCAGATTCATCAACGAGTCCCATTTGGATTTTCAAAATCTAATTCTATCATTCTAGATTTAGAACCCAGTTCCACCCTGGATTCAGATTTTCAAATCCAATTCCATCTTGGATTCCAAACTTTGGATCCAATTTAGTTAAGATTCCAGATTTCGGATTCAACTCCATCTTGGATCCTAGACTTCGGATCCAATTCCGTTTAGGATTCTAGATTTCGGATCCAACTCTATTTTTTTATTCATGTTTCGGATCCAATTCCCTTTAGGATTCCAGATTTTGGATTCAAATCCATCTTGGATTCCAGACTTCAGAATTCAATTCCATTTAGGATTCCGGATATCAGATTCAAATCCATCTTGGATTCCAGACCTCGAATCCAATTTCATCCAGGACTTCAGATTTCAGATCAAATTCTATTTCAGATTTAAAATTCAGTTCCATTTCCAATTCTCATTTCCAAAGCCAATTTCAAATCTATTTCTCAAATCTAAACTCAAAATTCAAATCTTGTTTTAGGTTTTGAATTCAAAATTGCATTTTTCAAAATCGATTCTTAAAAATCGATCCAAATTCAAAGTCCATTTTGACTTTGAAAATTCACTCTTATTTCAAAATTCCAATTTTAAATTCTTTTTCTCTTCATCTAAAGGCTTATCATTCCAAATTATGATCACTCCAAGTCTTGAAAATTCAAGTCTCTCTTTCCAGATATATTTCAAATTCTAAGTTAGATTCAAAATTAAACTTTTTCAAACCAATTTCAAATCATTGAATCATTTTTTCACTCCATTATCATATTTATTTCAGAATCACTTGAAAAATCCCAAATTTTCAAACTATTTTTCTCAAAAGAGCATACATCCTTGCATTTGCACAAGCATGATTCTTTGTGCATTTAGACTTAGAATAAATTCTTAGATGATATTTAGGCAAAGCAAAAGGCATAAATTCGATCATTGGTTCGATTACCCCTGGTAAAGGCGCCAGGAACGGTCGAACCTCGTACCGACGAGCGAATCTCGTCTCTCCATTTTCCCGCAAATTTTTAAAACGGAGGCGAGTGATTTTTAAAACATTTCTTTGGTCAAATAAGACCTTACAAAAGAGTTTATCTCTCTTCTTTCTTTTCTCTTCTCTCTTCTTTTCCATCTTTTATTCTCCTTTAAAAAGGGAATAGAGGCTAGAAAGGCGAAGAGAAGGAAAAGAAGAATGAGAGAAAAAATTTTGCATGATCACAAGAAGTACAATACAGAACCTAATAAGGGCAAACAAGAAACAAAAGAGTGCACAAGCACTAGTCCACCAAAGGACAATACAACATCCAAGTGAGAAAAAAATAGAACATACAGGAGCCACTATGGGCTTAGCACAACACACATAAAAAATATAACTTTCACTTAGAAAATGCTTTAGAAAGCACTACCATATACAAGAGAGGGAGTACCTTTAAATAGGCACTCCAAGGGACAAGGGGGCCAGCCCAACTAGCCATTGGACCAGCTCCAACGACTATAATTATAGACGTTGGGACTGGTCCAACAGCAAGTTGGACCAGCCCAACAGCTATAAAGTACAATAAATAAAAAAGAAAAAGAAAAAATTAATAAATAAACAAATGACAAGTCAGTCCCTAGAGGACTGACACTAGGGGTGGCAATCGGGTCGGGTTGGCGTGTCGACCCGACGGGTTGGCGGGTCAGCATACCTCAACCCGAACCCGACCCGTTTAATAAACGGGTCGGCTGTGGCAAACACGAACCCGACCCATTTATTAAACAGGTAACCCGACACAACCCGCCAACCCGTTTAATAAACGGGTTAGCGGGCGGGTCGAGGTCGGGTAAATGGGTTGGCGGGTCGGGTAAACGGGTTGACCCGCCTGCCTAACCCGTTTATTAGCCGAGTTTGCGGGTTGGCATACCCTTAACACAAACCCGACCCGTTTAATAAACGGGTTAGGCAGGTCGACCCGTTTATTAAACGGGTTAGTTTAAGCCAAACCCGAACCCGCCTAAGAGGCAGGTTGGCGGGTCGTGTCAGGTTTTGCCACCCCTAACTGACACCTATTACAGAGTGAATTGACTGAAATACCCCTGATAGGTATTTCAGTTTACATTTGATACTTTTGCCTATGGTTTTGGAGATGAGATTCAAACCAGTATCTAGAATTGGTAGTATGCCTGAAACACGATACACTAGGACATCTCGAGTACCAATGCAACTATTCAATAAATAATACAAGCAAGAAACTCAAGCATATTGACTGAGTCAGAAACTATGTTCACAGGGATACTTCAACTTGCCGTCGTGTCATGTCTCCTATACTATTCTTAAGGGGAAATTACACAATAATGGAGAGTTCCCTGTCCTCTTTGCCATGTCTATGTGACATAAGTTAGAAAGGTACCTCAGCTACATTCTTGAGAGAACGTCTAGACAAGATCAGAGTTAATGATTTTATCACCTAACAATAGAGTATTGCTAAATAGCAGCAATATGAACCATGACAACTTTGTATTGTTGTAAAGTATTTATCTAATGGAATATCAAGCTCGCAGAATGGGTCTGAGAAAAACTGACTCAAGCATTAGCTTTTATGAGATTAAAAAACAAGATCTGAGCAATGACAGGCAAATATTTCACTCGAAGTAAAACACACATGCCTGGAGAGTGTTCAAACTTAATGTGACCTAAAAAATGTATCAAAGATATATTACCCATGATCTTTTAGAATGTAATGATATTAACACAAGATAAACCATATTAAAGGTATCCCACTGCAATATTATGAAAATATCAGTATTTAGTAACTATCCAAACATCACAATATGATGGTAAAAGAACCAAAAAGATGAATTCCCTTGATTCTTCATTTGGTCTAATCTATGTGCATGGTCACAAACTCAATTTTTTTGTTTTTTCTTTTGACTGATCATAGTCCAAAAAAACAGATGTTGGTCCCACACAACTGCTCACAGGACAAAGATATTTATCAAAGTAGATGAGTAGATGATGCTAAACAAGGGGATTTGCCAATTATAAGGGCAAGATAAAACAAATTGGAGGCAATAAACATCATATCAATGTCACACCTACTAGTTATGACCAATACTGCAACAGCAGGATCAAACTCAACATCCTTGTCTTCAAAACCACGCACAACCCCACCACCTCCCACCCAAAAAAAAAAAGAGAAAAGGAAAAAGAATGATGTTTGCACATGAAATAGATAACACTTTACGATCCTTATTAAGTGATTTGCAACACTTTATTATTCAGTCACTATAGTTCTATTTGTCTTCACCTCAATGACATGTTGCTTGTACAAGAAATAAAATCAATAACCTATAAAAAAACAAGTGAAAGGGGCCAAGGGCATATAAACTATGAAGAGCTTGTCTAAGTACTAATTTACATCATTTCAAGATCTGAGAAAAGAGGATAAACATACTTCATCTTCTCCAATAAAGTGACGACGTTGGTGACCAGATATATCATTTAAACAACCTGGCATCGAGTTCTTTGTAGAAACAAGTATGAGCTTTGTTAAACGTTGAATTCTACTCATGAGTGCAGCCTTAGCATCTTCTTCTTCCTCCAATCTTGATTGCATTTTAACTTGACCCTCTTCCAGCTGTTTCAAAAGCAAGATCAGTAACAGCTTTCACAGCAGTCTAGAGCATAGCTCTTGATCAGGAACTTTGCATTGAAACAAGCAAAAAGATAAACAGAACTAAGATCAGAAACAGTGACAATCATTTTACACAATCAAAATAAGTGCCTTAGAAGAACCTGTTGTTTCAAGCTCAATATCTCATCCTGATTAACACCACCAAGCATCCCCTTTTTAAGCTGCTGAAGTTCCTTCTTAAGACTAGATATTTCTTTCTGGTATTTCTTAATAAGGGACTTCTCGTCAATTATCTGAAAAAGGAAAAAAAGGGAAATCTTCCATATTGCAGGCACACTGCTTCATGAACCCAAAAGAAAGGGAAAGAAGAGGAAGAAACAAAATGAGGGATGTTAGATTGTGCTTAGCATGAGACAAGAATCTTTACCCTATTTCGTGATGCATAAATTTCAACTCTTTTAGCCCTGCTAGCAAATTTCAAAGTATTATGTGTCTCCTCCATGTTACTTGAGGCAGGGGTAACTGTGCAAATAAGCTGCAAACAAGCCACCTAATAACTTTTCCAAATAGAGATGTTATAATGAATATAAGTAGCATCCTACCTAATAACTGAACATAGTAGCTTAATGGTATGTTTGGTTGTATCTCATGTGATTTGGAATCATGTGAGATGGAATCAAATGTGATTTAAAGTCATATGATTCAAATCACATATTCCACCATGTGATTTGGAATCACATGTGAGGCACTTCAAATGTGATTTCAAATCACATTTCTTTTCTTATTTGCATGAGATTCCAAATCACATGTTTGGTTATCTGTGCAAATGAGATTCACTCTCTCATTTGCATGAGATTCCAAATCACATGTTTGGTTAGTTGTGCAAATGAGATTCATTCTCTAATTTGCATGAGATTTTAAATCACATTTGAATGCAACCAAACATACACTAAGAATTATGAGTCCACAACTTCATCCAAAAAAGACAAAGATCACGAAGCAAATTCTAGGTGGAACAACCAGCAAGCACAACTCACTGATACATGACCATGACCACTCAGAGATGACTGAAGAAGGCGAGTGAGCTTTGAATCCCGATAAGGAATATGGGAGGCCTTTCCTTCACTAAGCTTTCCTATAACCTAAAAAAATATATAAAGAGAGGAACTAATTGGACCAAATGCAAATAAAATGTACACAACAATAGCAACAGAATTGAAAGAAAGAAAATGGCAACGATTCCTGCATACTTTATTAGCTTATGGCCACACAGGAAACACAATGTGAAAACAAAATACTTTACATGTATAGCATTTAGGTGCATGATCTGCTAAAAATAAGATGGGTAAGAATGACGCTTCCACATTATTTTAAGGGAAAATTAGACCTCAAACTCAATAAAAAAAAATGTGCAATCCAAGCAGGAAATAAACTGTAGATCATATGGATAGTAATCTGATGAAAAGAACATCGCCTAGATCCAAATGGAACCACATACCGTTCCAAGTGTTAACAGGCTTTTGTTTATATAGGAACCTTCCTTTCTACGCAGTCCAGTTGTCTCCGTTTTTGAGCTCTCAGAACCAGCTAAATCTATCAAATTCTACAGAAAAAATGTATATAAGTACAGGTAACATCAAACATGACTTACATCAAATGCTAGAAGCTACAAACTTACAAGTTGAGAGAAGATAACCCCATCATACTCATCACCATGGGAGCTGCTTTCAATCATCTATAAGAGACACAAGAACCATGGTATTAACAAGAAACCACAGAGAAACGTGCCACTTACCAAGATAACAGTAAAAAAATTATCCTAGAAGGGAATATAATCACTCTCATCCAGGCTGTACATTATAATACTTAAACTTTGTGATACTGCATTGCCTTTCAACTAATTTATTTGTGAGCTAAAACAATACATTCTCAATTTACAAAATTGGCAGGTTATTGTTACTCATCAGACATGATAATACATGTTTACATGCATATTATATACATACATACATGTATATATAGAGTCACTAGAATATGATAACTACCATGAGAACCGCAATTTTCATGGATTTTTTGGTCTTTTCTCTTAAATCTAACCGTATGGATGTAATCTACATGCTTGGTTTTATAAGGACCGGCTCTTGAATCATCTGATTATGATGCATCAACAAGATTTTTTAAGGCTTTAATATCAAAAGCTCGGAATCTTCATAAATATTCAAGCATCCAAAAAATCACACTTTTTCATCGAATATACATGATCTAACAGTCAATCGCTAGCAAATTCACCATGCCAAACGCATCTACATAAGTTGGATTTGCAAAAAAAGTGTTGGAAATGCCCAGTTCACACAGTAGTTCTCAAATTCTAGTACCTCATGAATAAGGAACCCCATAGATAAAAAAAAATGTAATATTTTTATTTTTTCCAGTTTTTTTGCACATAAGACCGTCCAGATGTGATCTATGTTAAATATAAATACATATATATATATATATATATCCATGTGAATATATATATATATATGTGTGGTTTCTTATATATACATATATTTGGTGTATGTATATACTTGTAGATTGTATTTTAGGAACTCATGTATTTTTTATTTTTGTTTTTTGCTTTTTTTGTATTTTAGAGGCTTTTTAGTCACTATGTGCTAGCCGTTAGGCTAGGTTTAACCGTTAGACCCAAGCTAACGGCCAACTAGCTAGCCGTTGGGACTAGCCCAACGGCTAGTCCTCTCTCTTTTTTTGTATATATATGGGGTTACAACCCCTTGTAATGATATGCTTCTCTTGAGCATTTTATGGTTAATAGAATAATATTTTTTATATTGTGTATTAAGCCCATTAGTGGCTTGTGTGTGCGCTCTTGAGTGCTTGTTCTTGCCCTTAGTGGTTTATGTGCATTTCCCATAGTGGACTTGTATTTTTGCACTTCTTTGCCAATTTTCATTACATGGTATCAAAGCCAATAGGCTCTTGATCTTATTGGTGGACCTTCGTAGTGATTGAGCCTCTTCTTGGAGAATGTGCCAAAGCTTCAAGTGACCATCAACTCTCTATCTTGCTCAGCATGGAGAAGGAGTCCGTGTTCGTCATGCCCATCAAGTTGAATGGCTTCAACTACTGCACTTAGGCCTTTACTATAGAGAACCACATCTTATCTAAAGGCCTCATCAAGTACATTGAGAGATAATGTTCGAAGCCTCAACTTTCATTCACAAAAATTGTAAATGGGAACTTGAGGTTCCTTGAAGAAGATGAAAAGACCATCACCACTCTTGAGTTTGAAATAAGACACATGGAGTGGCGGATGGACAATGCAAAAATCTTAGCATAGATTATGAGTAGTGTGGCCCAATTCAAAGTGGCCAAGGAAACATGGGAGTTCTTAACAGACATGTATATTATGAAAGACACAAAAAGATGATGTCTTTAAAGCAAGGTGACAAAATCATCCTAGACTACTATAATGAGATGGTTCTTCTATGAAGAGAACTTGTTGTCTTAGAGCCTAAGTGGGAGACCACTGGGGATCTTCTGTAAAAAAACAAGATCCTTCAATCAAGAACACAAAAGTCTACCAAAGATCCAAGTGGACAATCACAACAAGTGTCCACTAAGGGCATAAACAACAAGGCTCCAGAATATAAAATAAATATTTTATTCAATCCATAAAATGCAAGAAGCATTCATACAATGAGAGGGGGATAACCCCTATTTATATATAATGAAGAGGAAAGAAAGAGGAGACTCAAAGAGTCATTGGAGCTAGTCCAACAGCTACAAATAGAGTTGTTGGACTAGCTCCAACGACTCTTTTGACTAGTCAACAAAGTGTTGACTAGTAGAGATCTAGTTCTAAATGAACCAGATAAAGAAGAAGAAAATAAAGAAAAGAAAAAAGTATATACATCGAATATAAATAAATAAATATATATATATAATATATACATATATATATGTATATATGTACAATGTTAACATCTTCGTCTTAAATAAGAACAACTAAAAAAGGAGTAATTCTTTGTGTTCATTAATGGTCTAAGGCCCAAATTTGAAGGGGTGAGTGATGCTACTCCATAAACCAAAAAATTTCTTGTCTACATGAGACTTACCAAGTTGAGTATGGAGGAAGGAAAATTGAAGAAGGACAAGGAAGACAAAGTTAGTGACACCATTCTTACCGCCCCCAAACCTGGTGCCACTACCAAGACATATAGACCTCCGCATTTTGGAAAACAAAACAATGGAGGATCTAGGAAAATTATGTCACTTTTGGAATGAGCCTAGGCACATAAAGCCGGCTTGCCCAAAGTTGAAAAAGGTGGCTTCGGTTGGAGACCCCTCCAAAACAAGCAATGATGTCAACAAAGGTGGCAAACTTAAAGATCTTCCAATTGCACAATTGGTAGTGGCTCTACAACAATTCTTGAAAACATCTACTCCTACTTTGGGTGTTGCGATCTCATCCTCTTCTCCTCTGGGTATATCATCTTGGATCCTTGACTCGGGGGCCTCTTTTCACATGACACATAATGGACCTCTATTATCCAAATATCGCACCAATAAAAAAAATTCTAGTGTTTCTACCGCTGATGGCACTTTTTTAAAAATCACAAACATTGAAGATTTAAAAAATGATTCCAAAAAATTCTTTGTTACAAAAGTCAGAGTTATTCCTAAATTTAATTCGAATCTACTTTCAGTTTCTCAAATATCCGATCACGGTTATGAAATCTTTTTTTCATCTAAGAGTTGTTTAGTGCATGATCATTAGTCAAAAAAGTTGATTGGGGAAGGCCATAGAAGAGGAGATTTATACTACATAACTTTTTGTGTATTACAAGAAACTCTTTTTGTAACTATGGCCAAAGAAAAAATATTGAAACTCGGCATAGAATACTAGATCATCCAAGTCTATTTAAACTATTTTTTTTCTTTTTTGGAAAAAATTGTAATGAGAAATAATTTGTATGCAAAGATTGCAGATTTGGAAAAATGAAAACTCTTCATTTTCCTTCTAGATCTTATGAAACTAAGAGACATTTTGAATTGGTGCACTCGAATGTATGGGGTCCGGCTCCGGTCATGTCTAAAGAAAGATTCTCCTATTATGTTACATTTGTTAAATTGTAATTTATAAGACAATGTATTTCCTATATATATTTTATATATATAAAAGAAGACACACACACACACACACACACACACACACACATATATATATATATATATATATATATATATATATATATATTTCATATATATGTGCTTGTATATATAAAATATATATTTCTTTCTTGTATTGGCTGTAGGGGTATTTTAGTCATTTCTACATTTTACGCATATTCATGTTTTTTAATATGATTGTAATTTCTCCTTGTTATTTTTTCTTATTTTTGTAATTTTTTTCATTTCTTATTTTTGTTTTTTTTATATAATGTTTTTGTACACAGTCAGTGGTTGACTGTGTACAACAGTCAGCCACTGACTGTGTAAGATAGACGTTGGGTTGATTCCCAACGTCTCTAATAAGAGCCGTTGGGAATAGCCCAACGTCTCTTAAAAATAAGGGCTATGTGAGCCCAATGTATGCATGTATTAGAGTAAGGAGTTGTCTCCTTAAGCTTATAAACATTGTGCATTTATTGCACTTTCTTTGGTGTAAAGCTTATAAACACTGTGCATTTATTGCACTTTCTTTGGTGTAAAGCTTATAAACATTGTGCATTTATTGCACTTCTTTTGTGGTGTAAAGCTTATAAACACTGTGCATTTATTTTGTGTATTGCGTATTTGAAGTATCAAGTTATTTGAAAACTTGATTGTTTGCAAGGATTCTTCGCAACATTTACTGATGATTATACTAGATATACTTGGATTTATTTCCTTATGCAAAAATCGAAAACATTCTCTTGTTTTAAGGAATTAAAAATCAATTTCAAACTAACATTCATATTTTTCGTTCGAATTCAGGATGCGAATTTTTATCAAATGAGTTTAAGTGTTATTTGAAGGAAAGTGAAATTTTACGTCAAAGATCTTGCCCAAGAACTTCACAACAAAATGGTCTTGCAGAGATAAAACATATACACATTGTAGCAAATACTAGAATATTACTTATTTCAAAAACTGTTCCTAAAAATTTTTAGGTTGAAACCGCTCTTACCACCGTCTATTTAATAAATAGAATGCCATCTTCCACTTTGAAAAACATCTCTCCATTAAAAAAGCTTTCCGATATTGAATCGGATTTTAAAAGATTAAGAGTTTTTTGTTGCAAATGTTACGTGCTTTGTGAAAAAATTGACAAATTATCTCCTAAGGCCATTGAATGTGTTTTCCTTGCTTACGGGGAAAATCAAAATGGTTATAGATTTTATGAACCAAAGTGAAAAACTTTATATTTAAAGAAATGTTACTTTTCTTGAAGATGAAAATGGTTTTGAAAAGGATATGACTAAGGAAGATATTGATTATTCTTTTTTGTTTGATTTATTGCCTATGAAAATGAATAAATCATCTAACATTGATGAAGATAATGATTGCATCACTAATGAACCTAGTAATAATGATGATTACAATGATAATGTTAATGATGAACCTCCAACCATTTTTAGCAATTAAGACAATATTAACAAAGCCAATGATGTTAAAGAGTTTAAGGTCTATACCTGGCATAACAATGAAGAACATTCGTGTGTACCTGATAAGTACTTGCAAAATCAATAGATGAGACCAATTTTAGGAGATCGGATCATATATCTAAGGCCTCTAGTAGAGTTATGTCTTATGAGTCTCTTTCCCAAAATACAGAGTTTGTCTATTAGTCATCCATGCCTTTCATGAACCATCTACATACAAAGAAGCTAAAGATTATCCTCATTAATAAGAAACTATGAAGGTTGAGTTAGATGTCCTCCATAGAGTCAAAACCTAAGAAATTGTGAACCTTCACTCAGAAAAGAAATGATAAGATGTAGATGAGTTTTCAAAGTTAAAACCAAGAGTGATGAAACTTTAGAAAGGTATAAGGCAAGGTTAATAGCCAAGGGGTCTACTAAAAAATATGGGACTATAAAGAAACCTTTGCACCTATAGATAGAATGACAAATGTTAGGACTCTAACCCTCCACCTAGGTTTGATATTAAAAAAGGTAAAGTTTTTCGACTCAAAAAAATATTATATGGTCTTAAACAAGCCCCTAAGACATGGTATAACCGTTTTAGCAAAGTTTTGATTGATCTTGGCTTTATAACTTGTTATATAGATACTGCCTTTTTTGTTAAGAATGCAGGAACATGCATCATTATTTTATTATTATAGGTAGTGATAGAAAAGGACTTCAATTTTTTAAAAATGTTCTTAAAAACAATTTTGATATGTCATATATTGGTTTTCTGATGTATTTCCTAGGTATCGAGGTTGCCTACTCCCCTCGAGGGTATGTTTAGTCTCAAGTGAAATTGGATCCAAGATTGTTGCTAGGTCAGGGTTGTCATACAAAAAGGTTGTGGATTGTAAAACCCGTGTTTTAAAGAAAAAAAATATCTTTTAAATCTCTCAAACTCGGGTCGGACCCGACCCAGATCCGTAACCCGGTAGGATTTTAACAGAAACCCGTAACCGCCTGACTCTCTTTCTGTTAAAAAAAGGCAAGGGGGGAGAGGAGAGGCATCGCGCAACCGCTTCCCTCTTTCCCCCTTCTCGTTCTTCTCCCTGCGTGCGGCAACACCAGCCGACTACACCGACCGATTCCAGGTACGTCGTCCCTCCTTCCTTCTCCCCCTCTGTTTTCTCTCTCTTCTCCCTCTCTTCTCTCCCCTTTCGCCTCTCTGGGGTTGTCGAGAGACCGACAAGAGCCCGGCGGCCCCCTGCCGTGTCCTTCGACTCTCCCCCTCTCTGTCTCGAGGTCGCTGGGAGGCCGGCAGGGAGCCGACGACCCCTTGTTGCGTCACTCCCCCCCCCTCTCTGTCTTTGCGTTTGATGGGAGGCCGACGGCTCCCCCTGTCGTGTCCAGCTCTTCTTCCCCCCCCTCGTTGTGTTCGTCGGGAGGTCAACAGGAGGCCGGAGACCCTACAGCGCTTTTCCCCTTTTTGTTTCCTCTTGTTGAGGGCTTGCCGAGGGTCGTTAGGTGGCCAACGGTGCCCCTACCGCCCTTGCCTTCTCTCAAGTGGTCGTCCGAGGAACGACAGGTGGCCGACACCGCCTCTGACGCCCTTGCCACCTCTATCGTGGGGCTCTGCCAAGGGTCGGCAGAGGGCCGGAGGCCCATGCCGCCCCTTTTCTCCCTTTTGTTCAGACCAACGGGCAAGGGCCTTGCCCGATTTTTCCCCCTTGTCGGGAAACCAACAGGGGCTTCGCTTATTCGGTAGGAGCAGCTAGTGCGTGACACCTTGTCTTGTGCACAAATTGGCAAGTTCACGGTTATCTAAAGGGAAAAAAATGAATTGATTGAGAACAACAAAGCAGTCTTCGATTAGATGAGTTTAAAGGCATGTTAAAGATACTTCAGAAAATGGCCCATGAGTTGTATCGTGTGCACTATTTGTGTCACTTGAATAGTCTTCATCATAAGGATTATATTAATTCTCTGGATAATCTTCATTGTTATTTTGATGGTAGACACCTCCGACGACGCCTGATTAAGTCGTTCCTCGCCATCGACATCCTTGTGCTTTTCCCCCAAGTATCGAAAGCTGCCAGATTTTGTACATTAGGCAGCTTTTGATAATTCGATTAGTGTCTTTATTTTTGGTGTTCCTAGATTTACCCTTAACAAACTGGCTTTCAGCATGAAAAGCAAAAAAAATATACATGACTAGTGTGGCATGTTCACAAACCATAAATTTAATTTTAGACATGCATTTTTCCAAAGATTTCTACCTCAAAAAGTATTCCAGAGGACATTGAGTAAATAAAAAGCAGTAGCTGAGATTAATGAATGGGAACAAAGAAACAGGAGGCAAATGCAAATAAAGTTAAAACACAATAGATAAATGCACAGAAAATATTTAAGATACACTTGTGGAAGTAATTCTGTACCAGGGTAAAAATTGTGTGACTCCGACTACTCAGCAAGTTAAAATTGTTGGAGCCAACATGGCGGTGCTCTGCACATAATCGGGGACATGTGAACAAAGAAGCAATCAGAAATGAAAATTAGGTGTTCACAGGCCTTGCAAGACATGACAGAGAAGTTGCCTTCTTATAATATATAGCAAGAAAGTAGTTCCTGCCAACACCATAACAAATATAGAATGCAAGAAGGATATATACAGGGGAACCAAATATGCATGTTAGGCAGTGGTATCAGAAACTACACTGGTAAGCTTTTACTTTTTTTACTGACATTTTTTCAAGCATCAGCTGTTCAAGGTAGCCCCTGAAAAGATCACTGATCTTATTCTTTGAACACAAACAATATAAAACTCACAGAAAGGGAGATGACACTAACAATAAAAACTGGTACTCATAAGTGCAGCCTCTATACACAATATTGGACATTCACTATATCCAAGACACCTAGTTGCCTAACATATGAAAATGATGAAGACACAAGCGATCCAACTTCTTGGAAGACCAAAAAGGAAAATGGAATTAACAACTGTTTCATGAGTCAGATAATGACAATAAAATCCGGACTCATAATTGTATCCTTCTACACAAATTTGGACATTCTGTAACTGTAACACTTGTAAATTTTATCGGCTAAATAGACTTGAATTTCGTGGTCAAAAATTGGTACGAGGATATTCTTATTGCTTTTATTTTATTTTTATTTGGATCCTGGATATCCTGTTCGGATCTTTGATATCGGATTTCTAATATCCTATTCAAATCTTAGATATGGGATCCCCAACATCTTAATTGGATATCTAATAGTAGATTTCAGTTAATGGTTCGGATCCTTAATATCGGATCCTCGATATCATGGTTAGATTTGATATCGGATCCAAAGCGGATTATGTGGATCCGCAAAATTCTTTTTAATTGGATCTTGAATGGGAATAATCTTATATAGAGTCCATAGCATTTTATTTGGGTCTGTAATAGTCTATCGGATGTTTGGATCCCAAAATTTGTACTCGAAAGTCTGGATCCACATTAACTTATTCGAATCTTGGACATCGGAAAGTTCGATGTTTTAATGTGGATTTCACATCGAAATCATTAGGGTCCAATTAAAATTTTATATTGGATCCATAATAATTTATTTGGATCCATGCTGGAAGTTTCAAATCACAGTGATTCAAGATTCGGATCCGGATAGCTAATATGGATCCATGAATAGTTTTAGATCATGGATCCATATCACACGTTATGGCATGGTCGAGTTAAAAATATATATATAGGGCAAGGCATGTTAACCCTAAAAAGGGTTTACCTTTTAAAGATGGGGTAAAAAGGGGCTGCATGAAACCCCTTATTCACGCAGCTAGGAGAGAAAGAGGGGGGGGGAAAACCCACCCACCTCTCTCCCACGATCCCTCACCTGTTCGTCATTTTTCATCCCCACTCCTCTCTCTCTCTCTCTCTCTCTCTCTCTCTCTCTGTTGTGCGGCCAAGAAAGATGAGGTTTCTCGAAGGCACCGCAGAAAAAGGGAAGTGCTCGATCCATCACAACGAAAAGTGTAACGACCCCAACTCATACCCCTTAAAAAGTGCGATTTTTTTTAAACAAGTGCGAAAACAATCCCAGAAACCCGAGGCCTTACAGTTAAACACAACCACCACCACAAGGGATCTTAAATTGATCTTTCAAACCAAACTAAACCAAACTTTATTTATTAAAATGCATATAGTTTAAGATATAGATAAGATTCGGAACGAGGAGATACGTAAGAAGGTAGACGTTGCACCCATTGAAAATAAGATGAGAGAGAATCGTTTACGGTGGTTTGGACATATTCGACGAAGGCCTAATGATGCTCGATGGAGAAATGGGAAAATATATTAGTTAAAAGAGGTCGGGGTAGGCCTAAGAAGACATGGATGGAGGTGATAGGAAAGTAAATGAATGCTTTGAACCTCACCGAGGACATGGCATTGGATAGAAATGAATGGAGGAGAAGGATTCATGTAGAAGACCCAGAATGATTTTCTTTGTTGGTTCATATCGCCGACCCCAATTGTTTTGGGATGAAGGCGTAGTTGTTGTTGTTGTTGTTGTTGTATAGTTTAAGATATAAGTAAATAAAAAGTAAATAGAGCAAAAAAAAAGAGTCATGCCATTCCAAGAATCTGTCAGGCAATCGTGTAATCCCCCCGTAGCTCTTCTCAAAAGCAAATCACCCCACTAGGCATCAAAGGTTGTGAAAAACATCAAAAATAGGGTGTCAGAATCCAACGAAATCTTACGTACAAATCCCTCTAATGAAATAAACCAGTAAAAAGAACATAAATAAGATTCTGCAATATTTTAGAGGGATGCAGTTATGACAACTTCATAATTTAAATAATCATTTAATCAATAGGGATTAATTGTTAAACAAGAAGGAACAATTATCATCAATAGGGGACATCAATTATGCAATAGAAACAGGTATCATGCGATATAGAACAATTATTAAACCACAATCTGCATTACATAACAACATCATGCATTCATCAATATATTACAACTAAGAGAACAAGTAAATATGCATGATCTAATGCATAGCAGGAATATGCATGATTTCAATGCACATGTATGAATAAATTATTATCTTTTACCAGAGTACTCTTTTCATGTACATGTCCCTATTAGATGCACACAATTTAAGTTCCTCTTTTTATTATTACTGTTGCCCACGGATACACCAAACGGGTAAATCTCTGAGGTCAAGTTAGGTTCCCAGGGTAGCTTAGCACACAATTTGTATTTTATTGCTGGGTTTCAAACTTAGCCTTCGACCGAAACAGCCTTCGAAACATTAGACATCCAAATCTAATGTCAGGGACATCCAAATCCACAAGTGTCACTTTCTTGGTATACCAAAACAAATATTGTATCTACACACCACCCCCAGGTAAAGTTAAGGACTTTTCCTAAAATTGTGACTAAGAGAAGAACCTCAATATCGGGTTCAGGGGCAACAACAACGCACACAGAGTTTTAGTATCCTCACGGTTACCCAAAACCGCTAAGCCCAAGATTATCTTTCTGTAGAAGGAACATCAAGGGAACGTTAATTACACTATGGTCTTTCTTATCTTGTTATTAAAATCAAATCCATAAATTTGCAAATGAGCATTCAAACATAAACTCGCAAATCAGCAGGCGCAGCTCTTCACGGTCTACCACCCGTGGCAACAATAGAATAGTGCAATTAAAACCACAATATCAAATATGATCTTTGCAATGCATAAACAAGTAAAGCAAGGAGCACACCGGCTCAAGCCATCTCACAACCCATGATGATCCACTTTGATCACCCATGCATTCATATGCAAAAATCATTAGGAACATGCCAATGTATTCATTACATATCACATGATTTTCAATGCACAATCATGCATGCCAATTCAGAGATGTGCATGAAACAACAATATATGTATCCATGTGCATGAGTTTGCAACTTCATATTCATTACATGCTTTCATTCAATTTGCATATTCATGTTAAATGTATGCTTTCATTATGAATCATTTTAAATCAACCATGTGAACACTCATGCAAGTATGCAAATGCCGACACAAAACTTTTCAGGTTTGAAAATGCATAAGAAACGAAACTTTGCACTAATATCTTGATGTTGCATAACATACCAACACTGAAATTTTTTTCTTTTCCAAATTCAAAAAAGCATATTGGATGAACACGAGTTAAATATTAGCACGTACAATCGAGCCCATGCTTATGCATAAACTGCGCATGCAACGAAATTCGATGCATGAACCGAATCCTACAGGAAATTTGGTGTTTTTTCAGACAAGCTTCATGAACAATCTTTTCAAAAAAAAGAATTGACTGATTCAGAGATTTCAGATTTCTGATGTAGGGTTGTTGTCGATTTCTTTTGGGTATTAAGTGTGCCAGTAAGTGAGTGGGAGTCCAAGAAATCCCAAATCGAAGAGAAAAAAAAGGGGGTTTGCATGTGGACATTAAGGGTTTCAAATTTCTAAGTTTAAGAGGGTATTGTTAACCCTAATCCGAAAACCCCCAAATCTACGATTTGAGGGAGGGATTTCGGATTTTTATTATGAAGGACTGGTTGTGGGGGGTTGTCGAAAAACCCCAAGTCGAGCAATTTGGGGATTTTCGATAGTCTGGATAAGAAAAAAAATATATAGTATGTCGGGTTATGCTAAGGGGTTTTGGCTATTCATTCGGTTCGAGTATTATTTTGATTTGACTATAGTGTAACAAGGTGTTTTATGGTTTCATGGGCAAAAACATAATGGTTGAATTTGCTTTATATGTTGGCAGAAACGAATCACACGTTGCATGTTTTATGAGATGAAAGAGGGTCTTAGTTCTGCTGATACGATATTTAGATCACATGCTGTCAAACAAGTGTGTTAAAATATTTTTGTGATCCAAATTGTTAAGTCTGTTAGTTAGATAAATTCTTTTTATGTCATGAGAGTTCTATGTTAGTTAAATAACAAAACCTTGTTGCAAATATTAATTTCTACAATAAGGTAGTGTCGGCATGAGTGTTCACGCTATGTAGCTTAACTGGAAATGGGGTTAAGGTACAATGATAAAGTCCTCTTTCCATCGGGGTTGTCAAGCAGGTTTGATTTGGTTTTCTGCCAATTATCCTTCTGTTAGGGTAGGGTTGCGGTAGGTTTAGGTTGATTAATAAGTTTGATCAGTCAGTGGTTATGTTTATGCATTAATCCGATTTAGCTAATGGTGTTTCCCATATTTATCTTAGACATGTCAGAGTCATCAAAATTTAGATTTCAACTTATTCTAACCAGAGTTATAGGAAACGCCTAGGCGGATGGGGAAGCGCGCTTCCCCGAAGCGCATTTCGAAAGCGCAAAATGTCACGCTTTCGAAATGTGCAGGAAAGCGCATTTTTTTATGGAAAGCGTGCTTCCCTCACGCTTCCCCCTCGCTTCCCCCTACGCTTCCCCCACGCTTTCCCATTTTTCCATTTTTTTATTTTTTGTTTTTTATTTTTTATTTTTTATTTTTTGTTTTTTATTTTTTATTTTTTATTTTTTATTTTTTATTTTATTTCTTTTATTTTTGCTTCCCCCTCACTTCCGGTTCGCTTCCTAGGTCGCTTTCGAGACGGTTCGTAATTTTCTTCTAAGTCATCCAACGTTTCCCGCTTACTAAATTTTTGAAAGTGCCTCGCTTCTCGCTCCCACTTCTCGTATCGCTTTCCGCTCCCGCTTCCCCGACCGGTAACTCTGATTCTAACCATTTGATCATTAAAATATAGGGTAGCAATGTTGCCTTTCCTTAATTCAGGGGAGGCACTTGTTTTAGATGGAATCCATATCACTGTTGATGGAATTGGTCCGTAGGCGGATCTCAGTTAATTTTTATCCTCTTGGCCTAGATGGTGTTAACCTTCCCTTATTAGAGTATGAGGTGTGGATGGTCAATCAGTTGCCTCCTTTACAATGAAATAGCGGGAAAATGTGGTTTTATTGTGTGAGCCGAGGTGTGGTGATGCCTTGAGGCCAGGGGATAAGCACGTGTACGTTGTGAAGACAGCGACCTTAGGTAGGGGCAACGGACTTAGGTTCGTGTTCTAAGAAGTTTGTTCTCCTCTTTTCCTTTCGTTTAATCTTTTCCTTTCGTTTAATCTTTTCCCTGTCGTGACTTCTTCCCTATGTTCGGCAAACACCTCCGACTATGTCTGATTGAGTCGTTCCTCGCCATCGGCATCTCTGAGCTTTTCCCAAGCGTCGATTCTGAGGTACGGGTTCTTTCTCTTGATTCACGTGAGAAATCGAATATCGATTTGATTTCCATGCAATACTTAGTGCAAATCCATGGTTAAAGAGTGAATTTATGTGTTCACTTTAGATTACATGGATGAGGATCCATAGATCCTCTTTTATATGGGTGTTTTTTGTTCTTTACACATAAAAATTCTGTGTATGGGGTTTTCATACAAAAAATGGACTCATATTGGGTTATGATCGAGATTTAATTCTGTTTTTTATGATCAAGATTTATGCTTGTATATATATACCTTAATCTACGTTTTTTGTTCTTGAATTGGGTTCATGCTGGATATAGTTTGAATGACTCGATCGGTGCTTATAAAACTGATTTTTTTTAGGCACAGTTAAGATCAATGCTTAGGTGGTGACTAGATTTGCAAAATTGTTTTCAAGTTCATTGACTCAGCAAATTGCATATGGCTATATACAGATTCTCATATGAAAAGTGTTCATGTTATCCCCTGGTTTACATGTGTTAAAGATTTAGTTTTTCTTTCTAGGCATGTGAATGTATGGACATGTGCATGTATTGAAAACATGAATCATGAAAGTTTATTGTTATTGCACTCGCATGCTTATATACTTGATGCATGTTTTACTAGAGTTGAATCAAGGAAAGAATGATATTTCTCCTGTGCTTAGAATCGACATGTTATGCTTGATTAAGACATTAGTGCAAGGTTGCTTGCATATGCATGTGCATACATGGAATTGATGTATTTTGGTACATAGCGTGTGTGTGTTCACATATTTTAATTAGAATTGGTTAATGAATAAAAGTATGCATTTGACTTGAGTATACATCTGAATTGAACAAAGACATGCTTATGAATATTTTTATGGCATACACATGATACATGTTTGCATTTCTGAATGTGCATATAAATTTCCAGAAGGTGTGGTGTGCATGTATTTTGGTTCTTGAGACATGTCAAGATTTGGAATTATGTATATGCTTTGACTTGATGTGATGTGCTTAAGCAACATACTATATGAAGTTTGTTTCAAATACGTGTGCATATATGTATTGATGTGTGTTTCGCATGTACATAAATGCATGAGTTGTTCACTTGTCCCAATTGAGATGATTCATGAGTGAATGCATGTATGTGGAATGATTTCGTAAAGGCACATGCATATGAATATGACATATCATGCACATGGTTAAATTGACATATATAAATATGCATTTGGAAGCATGTTGACATCATTGCATACATTGCAAGTTATGGTTTTTGCGTATGATGCATTGATCGTTTAAATGAATCATCACAGGCCTGGAGAGCCTTAAGCTTTAGTTTGCTATTTCTTTAATTGTTTAAATGCATCGCAAAAATCACATTTATTTTTTTATTGCACTGTTCTATGTGTTCCAACGGGCGGGAGTCCCGTGATGGTTTTCGCATGGGTAGATGCGAGTTTTTGCCTTATTTTGCATGCTGAATTGCAAAACTCAATAATTGACTTTTAATAAAAAGATAATGAATAAGAACAGTGTAATATACGTTCCAGGATCTCCTATTTAAAGAATGGGGATTTTAAAGATCCGGTCTTGGGGAGACTGTGAGAATACAAAAACTCTGTGTGCTTTATTTTTGTCCCCTGAACCCGATATTAAGGTTCCTTCTTCTGGCAAAGGTTTTAAAGAGAGTCTGCCACTTGACCTGGGGGTGGTGTATTTTGACACAACTGTTGTTTTGGTACCAAAAAAGTGGTACTTGTGGGCGTGGGGTATCCCCGACATTAGATATGGAGGTCTAATGTTTTGATGAATGGTGTTGTTTCCTGATATCGATCGAGGGCTAAGTTTGGAACCCAGTAATAAAATACAAATTGTGTGCTAAGCTAACCTGGGAACCTAACTTAACCTCAGGGATTTTATCTTTTTGGTGTATCCGTGGGCAACAGTAATTAAAAAGAACTTAAATTGTATGTATTTAATAGGGCATGCATATGAAAAAGGGAAACTTTAAGGAAAGATAATAAAGTGTTCATGCATTGCATATAAATCATGCATATTCTTGCTATGCAATAGAACATGCTTATTGTACTGGTTCCTTTAATTATTACATGATGGTGAATGCATAATGTTTAATTTCTAATGCATGCTAAATGTCTTGCTTACATAAATTGTGATCTCTGTTATTACTTAAATGATTCTTCATGCTTAGAAATTGTTCCTTGTTGCATGAATGCTTAAATTGAATTATATAATTGTCGTCATTGCATTTCTCTAAATTATTGCATGAAGTCTTATCTGTATTCTTTAGCTCACTTGTTTCTTTAGAAGTATCTGTGCTCAGAATTTCGGTTCTGACACCCTACTTCTATTGTTTTTCGCAGTCGCAGATGATCAGTGAAGTCGACTAATTTCTAAGAGTATATGAGGGTCACACTTGCTTCATACTGCTTCACTTATGGTTAGAGTGACTCTGTTTTTTGTTCCTTTTAATTCTTTTTATTTTCTGTAGTTGTTACTTCACTCTTGACTTGAGCATGAGACTCTTATTGATTCATTAATAAAGAGTTTGGTTTGTTTGGTTATGGATAAATGTAAATTCGTTTGTGGTGTGTGGTTATCCAGTTGGAATTGAAACTGTAAGGACCCCGGGTCTCTGGAAATTTTTTCGCATTGATTTCAAAAAAAAATGCACTATTCAAGGGGTATGAGTTGGGGTCGTTACAAGAGATACAGCTGCAAGTGCCTGAAAACGGGCCAGAATAGGCACAGTAGGTGGTCGATACGTTGGAACATACCGCCAATAGCAATTAGAACAAGTGTGACCTTTCTGGTCACACATATGGCATATTATATTTGCTTGATTGGAAGGGGAAGAAGGTGTAGGCAAGATAACTGTTTCACGTCCACAACCACGTCCTCTTCCTAAGAGGAGTTAAAATTCTGGGCTGCAATCATAACTTCATGAGTCACCTCATCCTTCGGAGATGTGGATGATATATTGAACATGGCTTCATTCTCGAACAACATGATTCTTAGCTTATCGAATGGTGGACAGAGCACATTGCTTGTATAAATGGTGACGAACATGTATTCTGGTCCAAGTCCTCTGACTGTTTTGGTGCATATATCCTCATCAGACAATGGTGATCCTATGACAGCAAGCTGATCTACGAGAATCTTAACCTTGTTGAGATACTTAACAAGATTGGAGTGACCCCTTTTTAGATCTCCAAAATCTGTTTTTAATTGAAAAACTTTTGGGGTGGAGATCTCCTCATACTACTTGTGAAGAATGTTCCACAACTTCTTCGCGAGAACTCCTGGTAAAATATGTAGCAAAACCTCACGAGAAAGAGTAGTTGTAATAAAGGCAATAGCATCATGTTTATACCATGCAACGAACTCTGGATTTCGAACCATAGTGGTTGAGACTTTCTCTGAGCTCCCATACTGTAACGGATTGGAAAACAAATTTCAATGGCACAAGAAACGTCCCATCGAGATAGCCCATTAAATCATGGCTGCAAAGAAACGGAGTAATTTGTTTCTTCCAAGTAATAAAATTGAAAGAATTGAGTTTCTCAGTAACCATATGACTAATAAAAAATGCATTAATGGTGGCCATTAGATTAGAGCAGGAAATTTAGAAAAGAATGTAGAAATGGAAGAAGAATGAAAGACGAAGACAAGAAGTTTTTTAAAAAAATATAGAAGACAGACGAGCTGAGTTCTTGATCGAGATTAGGCTGTCGCGTTTATTTTTTGAAACAGCAAGGAATTGAAGTTTAGAGATCAGAGATACCAAGATTCAATTGAAGTATTCAGAAATATGCATATACATATACATATGATTATGCATATATATGTGTATGAAATGATATTATAAAGAAGAGAGAGGTTCACGTCAGATCTGGTCTAACGTGATATGAAATTTTTTTTTGTAAAGATATGGTCAGATTCAGAAGATGTGATCTGAAAAAAAAATGTTGTTCAGATCTGGTCATATTCAAAAATGGCTTAGATCATGTTAGATATGCCCTAACGTGATCTAGAAAATATCTGATATGAAGGATCGTTGATCAGATCTATTTGAAAGAAGAAAAAAAAGAGATGTGGGCAAATCTGATTTGGTTCAGATCTGAGGAAATAACTAGGAAGAAAAGAGGGAAATCAGATCTGACCTGACGCAGATATAACATTAGATCAGATGTGATGAGAGTTTTTTTTTTATTTTCGACCAGATCTAATTTGATTCAGATGTGACGTTATAATAAAAGAAAGTAAAAGAGATTTTCAGATCTGATAATGAAGAAGAATAGGAAGAGGGAGTCTGATCTGAATTACGGATTTCAGATCTTCAAAGGAGAATGGAAGATTTTTTTTAAAAGGGGTCTTTGCAACCAACCATCAACAGGACTTACCTCTTTCGGGCTCTGATACCATGTGAAGATGTCGGTTGAAAATCATATCCTACACAGAAAACAGACAAGAGGAAAAAGAAGAAGAGAGAAAGCTTGAAACAAAAAAGTCGACCCACACTCTAGGGTGACGTATTTTTGTATATATATATATATATATATATATATATATATATGTGTGTGTGTGTGTGACATATTACAACATTACCCCTCTTGCTTAATACACGTGTTCTAATATGTGGATCTTGATCCGGATCTTATGTGATCCAATATAATCATAACAATGACCATGCCCACTAAAGAAGGCAGTTACTACCACCAACATAATGACAAACATAAAATACCTTCACCAGCAGCAATGAAAGAAAGTGCATGTCCAGGAGATAAGACAACCTCCTCTTTTATTCCCTCAACATATGTTCCCTAAAGAATAAATGATAAATAATTAATAAATCATCTGCAACATTGTGACAACAAAGACGAGAAACTGAGTAGGTTTGACTACAAAAAAGATAACTAAAAGGCCCAAGAAATAACAAGAATTGATTTATTCTGCTTCACACCTGAGTGTCCTCTCTAACCCTCAAGTTTTGCCCGGTAGGGTCAAGCAGGTCATTGATAACCTGAAACAACCAGGCGAGTGCAGCAGTTTATATTAGCTCATGGTGAGAACCCTGAAAATATCAAAAAAGCTTGAGAAGTGTGGTTTAGCCACAAAAAACTAGGCAACCACACGCAGACTAGGCATCATAATGAAGTGGTTAGCTCAAAGAATATTGCATAAGGACAAATATTCAGTACACCAACATGGGCAATCATATGTTCGCAACACCTCAACCAAAGCCGCTAGGGCCACACTCTGCATTTCCAGATACCCTTGGACCCGTAGTACACTCACATTGAATCATTTGAACTTTGAAAGCCCCAGTAAGCTGGCTTGCCAACCACCGACCAGCATCCCATATACAGAACCAGACAAGGCCTTAACAGTTACTAACTTACCATTAGTATACCAAATGGCTAGCACACTAAAAGTTTTAAAATAAAAATTAATTAAAAATACAAAACTAACCTCATTATAGATTTCAAGATATGAGACCCGCAGCAAAAATTCTCTTCCTGGAGTCTGTGAACAGCTCCATTTAATACCACAAGTTAGAAAATCATTCATGTTTTCATTTCATACCTAAATCAAGCATACTAGTTTATAAAAGAAACCAGGGAACTAAGAGGGCCAAACATTTTAACAAAATGCAGCAACAAAATGATATATTGTTTTAGGATCATGTTAACAGAATATAGCATTACAACAAAATATTAACTTATGATTGTATCAATAAAGAACCCAACAAAACTAAACCGTTCATTTAGTTGCATTAAAAAAGGTATTGGCACAATTGTCAACCATTCAAATTAATGGTAAAGATATGAAAATAAGGTGATTCTTACATCTTGTATAATACTAAAGACATCCTTGATCGCCAACAGTATAACTCCTGGTGAATTTTGGTCTCCCTGGATTAAAAAGAAACAAAACAACAATATGAATGAAGAATAACCAAAATGCAGAACTTCAAGTTAGTAGGTGAAAAATTGGTACCAGTGGAGTAAAACAGCTACCAGTCATTAACTAAAAGATATAAAAAACCACCATACTAATTTTGATAAGAATGGGGAAGTTGTCAAATCCCCTTTAACTTCTCTTCTGAGAAGGGAATTTACTGATGAAGATTGAAAGGGGAACAACTGTAATGAAAAGAGGCGGAAGCACCAATATAGCAAAAACACTCTTTAAGAGTGACACCAAGAGCCAAGAACACAAACACTAGAGGTGTACACACAAAACTCACAAAAGTAGAAAATGACTTAAAGTCATAAGTTGAATATTATTGAAGAAAGAAAGAGAGGGGTGAAAAACCCATACTTTACAAGAGGAGAGACCTCCTCTATTTATAGAGGAGGGAGTGCCAAGGAAGGGACCACAAGGGGCTCCCATGTAGTGGTTGGGAGCCCCAGCGGTCAGAAATCTGACCGTTGGGGCCCCAACGACTACATGTGTGGGGCCCTTGTGGTCTTACAAAAAGGAAAAAATAAAAAGAAAAAAAGAGAAAAGAAAGGAAGGAAAAAGTAAAAAGTAAAAGCAAAAAAAGGTACATGTGGTTTTACAAGAATACCCCTATTGGGTATTTCAAGAAATGGAAAAATGTATATATATATACATATATGTATATATATACTTATATATATGTGTATGTATATATATATAAGTATATGTATATATATATATACATATTTTAACAAACAACAAGGTGCCACTCGAATTTAAAAAAAAAAAAAGTAGCACATGAAAAAGGGCAGTGAAGCCTCCAATAGTCCTTAAACATCAGCATGTACAAGGAACATTAGTAAAATAATAAAATTAACACTAGTTTTACTTTCATCCAAAACATAGAAATGGAACAAATCTAAGGAAAAAAAAGTCATAAAAAATGTTTTTGATAGTATATGCATACTATCCAAAATGACAGCCAGCTTAAAAATAAGTTCCTTGCTTCTTTAATGTATTTAAATTGGAATACTTGCCTGTTATTCTTAAAAGAATGACTATAAGACAAAGAGGAAGGCAAAAAAATGTCCAAATAAAAGAAAATGATACAATACTGTTAGCACTTTCAATTATATCAGAAACTTATGCTTTCGAAAGACATGCGAAATGCTCCCCTTTATTTTCAACAGCCACTTTGAATGGAGAATAAAACCACAATGGAATAGCAGTTTACAAACTTACATGCATTGTGTGTGTCTTTCCACTACTTGTAACACCATATGCAAACACTGTCCCTGCAATTCAAAAAAATTTACTTCCAGTCAGTTTTCAGTGTGATACTAATCCATCACACTTGAAACAATATGAAGGACCAAATAAGAAGAGCTAGAAACACAATCAGCACAATTGAAAACAAAATGTAATTTTGCAAACTTATATACAAAGGTTTAAGGTTTTGGGATGAAGGCGTAGTTGTTGTTGTTGTATATACAAAGGTTTAAGGCATCCATTGCACTCTAGAACTTGAATGGCAATGAAGCATTCCTTCTAGTGAGCCATATTTCCTCTCATATCATTATCCCAGCAGGCAATGTTCTCATGGAGAACATCTGCAGTAGTTATATGTTCCATCCACAGTATCAATGTGATTGATGTAAGCATTTGCAAGTGAAGAAAGAAAAAGCTTCCAAAAGGAAGCAAGTCACCAACATGAAGCCATATCAAGGCCCTTGCCATGAATAAGCAACAGAAAAAGCCTAGGCAAGTGCCTTCTAAGTGATTTATGGTAATACAGTGACCCTTTTTTCTCTTTCCAACTTTCTCTCTCTTCTATGTGCAACCTAACACTTCATCCAGGTGAGCACAAATTCAAAATGGGTGCAGCAGTCCTTTTTGGATTTGAATGTTCACCTCATTCACTTACACTACTACCACATTGTCTAAACAAATCCATTTGAAGGAAAAGAAAGGGAAAACAAAAGAATGACAGGACATAAACGGACTTTGACATGTAAGGAAACACATACCATTGACACCTTCCATGGCAGCCTTGACCACCGGTTTAGCAGCTACTTCATATACCACATTAGAGGGTGTGGAAGGTCCAAACACTCTATCTGCAATAACAAAGTCGGCACATTAGCAGCAGGACTTTAATAAAGAAGCCCTCAAACACAGAGTCCACGAGTCATAAAGCATTGAATATATGCTAAAAGACAATACAAGGACCTAAGCTCCAATAAAAGCAGGATGCGCCAAACTTCACATGTCCACAAAATAGCATAGGGAAAACAAAGTGCAACCATTTTATATTATTTTCCAGAGGCCATGCTCAAGAATGATCTCCTTCTCCAATGAGTTCAATCTATTCCTCTTTCCTGTTCTGTGTTTTATCTACATGCATCCATGTCAGTAGCAGAAGAATGAGTGCCAGTGAACCAACTGATGGAATGATTATGCAATCCCATTCCACAGGGTATTACTAGTCAATAGTCATCCAAATCAAGAACATATAGCACCGATAATATATATGCTCGCCAAATTCCATTAGTGTGACATACATGATGCATGAAAGATCATCATGTTCTCAAAGATTTCGCTCATTCCACTTGAATACTAATGCTCTTCGCCAATGAATTCAATATATTCCTCTTTCCTGATCTGTGTTTTATCTACATGCATCCATGTCAGTAGCAGAAGAATGAGTGCCAGGAAATCGATTGATGGAATGATTATGCAATGCCATTACACAGGGTATTACTAGTCATCCAAATCAAGAAAATATCGCACTGATAATATATATGCTCGCCAAATCCCACTAGTGTGACTTACATGCAGCATGAAAGATCATCATGTTAAAGATTTAGCTTTTTCACTTGAATACCCAATGATCACAAATACATATATGAAACATACATTTTACAATGTAGCAATGATAATTAACATTTCAAAGACTTGAGATCTAGCAAGATGCCAAAATGGTTTAAGTGATGCAACCACGAAACTAAAATGCAATCTCATTTTCTATCGATGACATTCCTGATAAAATGGTGATCTCAGAGTCACCATAACAATTTACCAAATCGTAGATACACCAAGATTTACACGTTGAATTCTCTTCCTGTTTAACCAATATTTCTCGTGATCGCTATGCATATCGTAGCACACAGTTTTGAAGCAACTTTCCACTCAGAAACAAAACATTGTCGAAAGAGGACCAATAGAAACTGCGACAAAAGAATTCACAGGTGAATGCAGGCTCATAGATTGCAATTGACGAAATGTATCCCTGTTTCGCATCAATCACTCCAATTCAACACAGCGCAAGACAAGAAATCATCATTCAGACGTGCGTTTCGGAGTTTTATATCGACAGTAAGTACCAAAAGCATAGGCCGTCGCTGGATTATACTGGTTCCGCACGATCTTATCCCCGTCCCCATACCAAGCGACCTCATCTCCACGTTGAAACTCCCTCTCACTAAAAACATAAAGCCAAAGAAAAACAAACTGACGATCATAAGGACAGCCTAGAAACCCGCAGATCTACCGAAACCGAGCTCGATAGCTCACCTCAGAGGCCGGAACCTCACCGTCACCGAGATGCTGTCGCCGGATTTCACCGGCTCTGCCACGAGAGCGTCCGAAGACGAAGCGAAACCGACTGGCGGGAGCGTAGGGGCGGGCATGATGCTCCGGCTGGGCGTGACCGATCTTCCTCCTAACAAATGCGAAGAGGCGGAGGCGCCGCAGGAGCGAGGGATTAGCCTCCCGTTCATCATCGACGACGAGGAAGACGAAGATGGGTAGGAGTAGGAGGGTTTCCTGGAACCAAAAGGAGAGCTACTCCTCGCTCTTGAAGAATAAGCCGCCATGGACCCTCTCCCTCTCTCTGCCCCCTCTTTCCCTCTTGGGACGCTTGCTTGCAGAGGACGCCTCACTCACACTCACATGGCGTCCCTTGGATAAAGAGAACAAAAGGAATAAATGTGATAGGGAGGAAGAGCGAGAGTGGAGCCCCTCGAGAGGTTGCAGAGGGAGTGGCTCCCCCTCTCCCCAAAGTATCGGAATTTAACAGGTTGGACTTGGGGGTAAGAGAGAGAGAGAGCTTTATTTCTACGTGCGCGCGTCACTTACCTACGGTGGGTAAGACCATGAAAGCCTGGCGGCCCATCTCGGTGCAAGCCTCCCAAACACAGCATCATGCCATGAAATTGTAGTCCCAACTCACAAATCTCATTATCAGGATTTGTTGGCAAATAGATTAAAAATTTTATTTTTTGTTGAAAAATATTGTTATTTCTAAATTTTAAAAGACATAAAATTATAAAAGTGTGAATATCGTGTCACTAACATGATAGCGTCACAATATAAATACAATACTTTTGGACTAGCAGAAATTTTGAAAATATTGCATTTTTCAGATTATTTCAGTTTTCAAAAATCATGTGTTAAAGACTTAAAGTCGAGAGTTTCACAAAATAGTCAATATTTTTTAGTAAGCATGAAATTTCATGTTTCGATTCTTTTTTTAAAATATATATATTTGATTCTACAAATATTGTTTTAACATTGAAAAGCGTTTACAACTTGTTTAAAAATTATATTTTTATTATTAACCTACTAAGATGTTTCCAGGATGAAGGTTTTGCAATTTTTTTATTGTTCTGAATCGGATCGAATCCCACTCTCGCATGAGTTTAGCCCTATCAGATCCCAACCGTTTGAAGTTAAGTGTGTAGCTTCATGTTCTATGATAATTTCTCTACCATTTATCAACGGGAGCCCGGCTTGTCTGGCAGGAGCAGTTAGTGCACGTCACATTTTGTGTTGGGACGTTGCAAGTTCGAATCCCAATGGTATATGGTAGTATTCTGGTAAGGGTCTGTCAAAAAAAAAGTCTCACCATTTTTTTATGTTTTTTCGTCGGTAACGGTTAAACTACTAGTTGAAGATATATGAGTGCGACGCTTACGTTGTCGCTTCTCTTATCTGGTGAAGGGGGGTCGGTAGATGGACAATGGATGACGTGGCGATCTTGCTCACCTGGAAGTTGGGTTCCGCCGGTTTTAAACAAAAAGTTTGAAGTCCAACACCGCGCGGCTAAACTGGTTCGAGAAAGAATAACCGGAGTTGGGGAGGAAGTTCTGAACAAAATGTCCTCGAATTCTCTATAAACTACCATCAAGAACATCTCAAACGATAGTGAAAGTGAAAAAGGTTGAGGGCATTTTCAGAATTTAAAACCCCGCCCCTAAATAAGGACGTGTCAGCTGGGTGTAACCGTGTAGGCAGTGGAAAAGCTGAAAGACATGCCCGCGGTATCCTTGGGTAGAACGGGGTCAACGTGGAATTGGACGGTCAAAGGCATCTCTTTCCGCTTCGCGCTTCTCATGCGTCGCCTTTTGCCTTCCTCTTCTCTGATCTCTGTCTCATATGACCGCCTTTTTAATAATGAACAATTAATTGGATCAATAATAACAGGTTTCTTTTATAGCCTAATCATCAACCACCCTCTGCCCTTCTGTAAGTCAGTATCTAGTCATCTTCTGCCCAACGATCGTAGGAAAACGATGAATTGAGATGTGAACGGATCGGGTCTAATTGGATCTGTGTGGTTTGGGTCCTTTTATATATATGTTAATTGAGTTTGAGACCACCCCCCTTGAAAGTCCCAGTTGGATTCCACATTATGTCAATAATTCATGATAAAAATGAAAAAAAAAAAAACTGAATGGTAGTCTTGAAACTTAAGTGGAGCCACTTGGGTCCTGCAAAGTCAAAGGTTTGGTTTGTATCTTGGTTTGACTACTCTAAGACTTTGGTTCAATCACAAAGATACGTGTACGACTCAGACTCAAGTTCGGAGTGTTCAATTTTTTTGGAACAATAAGACTTGGAACATTTTTAATACACGATTTTTTTATATCTTTTGATATATAAAAATGTATTTTCTTGAAATACTATTAAAGGTATTAAAGTAACATTAAAGATATTAATTAATTGTCCCTAGTGCCAAGTTCTGTCAGCATGTCATAGTATATCCGACTGTCACCCATGACCTGTCCTCTAAATGCATGTCACCATGACATAGATTTGGATTTGAAGTAGTTCACATAAAAAAATATGTTCATTTGGACAATAGTTGAAAGACTCGCCAAGCTAGCTATCAAGATGGTCCTTCCACCATTCTATATGAGGCATATGGTTCATGTTGGTGCCGTGCTTTCTATAAAAAGTCATGGCTGTAGGTATTCTTTTGAAGGGATAATATTTGCTACAAACTTTTGAAACATAAATGCCTCTAGATCACCATGACACGTGCGGTTAGATTCAATTGGAGCTCATAGATGGATTTAGCATGACCCAAATTCTAGGAATTGTCATATAGATCGTGTTTTTTGGACTTAAAGACAATTTTGGTGTCCAGAAAATATCACATTATAAGTTGTTGATTTTGTGAGACTTACAAAACCCTGCCTACATGTCATTATTGATGGTTAAGTGTCACTTTCCACCAAGCAAAACATATAGAATATTACATATGTAATGTAAGTTTCATGAAAAAAAATCAAAAAATAAAAATAAAAAAGACACATTGGTGCGTACAAATGTTTGTAGCAAATACTATTTCTGTGTTGGCGATGAAATCTTGTGGATGTGCTTTTCATGTTTCAAAATTTGGATTTAATTGTTCTAATGTAAATATTTTTCTTTCCCTTGAAATTTCGGTGCATTTTAGATGATTGATTTTAGAGTGTTCTAAAACCCTAGATACGCCTCAAAGTACAAACACTAAAAAAAACAATTTGACTTCTAGTGAGCACGGTGCCTTTAACTTACCAAGTTTAACCCCCGACTAAAAAAAAATGTGCTTGTAAAGACGACCATGAGCAATTGACAATTGTCGCTACAGCTTTTGAAGCTGCGATGGGTTAGCCCGTCACCATTGATGTAAAACCAAAATTAAAATTTAAAACTAAAAAGAGAGCAAATCTTTGCGCTCCTCTCCTGGCTCCCGCTTCATTTTCCACTCCCACCAAAATCTTCCCCATGCAGCTCAACCACTGCACTAGCTAAAACCAAAAGCTTTGGGGGAAATTTGACAGGGATCAAAAGGATCAGGAGACAATCGATCTCTATCTTAGGAGATCGAAAGAGGATAGTCGAAAGTGTTGGAGGATCAAAAGGAGGGAGGATTGATCTATGTCTTGGTGGATCGAAAGAAGAATACCAAAAGGGTTTGAAATCAATTGAAGATCGGTTTGTCTTTCTGCAAAATTTCTAGGTCAGGTTAAGAGAAAATGAGAGATGAAAGATCTTATTATGTTATGGTTTTGTATTGGAAGCATAGAATGGAAATTCCTTGAAAAGATATTGTGCAAGAGGTTTTGAATGAAAAGAATGGAGGCTGGGTATCAAGAGAACATGATGAGTAATGATTTGGAGAAGTCTATGGGCAAGTTCAAAACTCTCTCTCTCTCTCACGTTGAGTAGCTTTGTACTCACCATAATTTCTTTTGTTAATTTAGGGTTTCTTAGACAAGGGGAAAACAAAAAATCAATGGTTTCGGTCACTCTGCTCATACATAACTTTTCCGTAACAAGGTAGTACTTTGCCCTTGAACGTCCTCTTGTAAGGCTCTACTCTTTACTTCTACTTTGTTCTATTCTTGTAATTTTATTAGATCACTAATGGCTGCTATGATTTTTTCTTTAGAATGTGATCTATTTTTTTGCTGAGATAAAATGAAGAAGATGGAAGCAATGATGAAGATGCAGAGGTCAAGAAAAGGACTGCCAATGATTTACGTCTCCAATATGTTGTATCCTTGGCCATGTTGATACTGGGAAGAGTAATAATGTTTAGGAAGGTGAGGCTGGTGGTATCACACAACACATTGGTGCAACCTATTTCCCAATGGACAACGTAAAGGAAAGAACAAAAGAGTTAAAAGTTGGTGCATAGTTGCGGTTATCTTGGCCAGCGTGATGCGATGATCCTTCCTCACCACTGCAAGCCTATTTATCGTTCGCTTGTCAGTCGCAGAAGCTTGTGATCAGAGTGCAAGAGAGAATAGAGGGAGAAGAATTGCAATCACAAGAAGCAATCACAGCGAGAGTGAACAAAAGAAAGCTCAATGCATTTTGATTCATTGAGAATTTAGCCCATAGGCCTCTTACAATTCAAGTATACGAGTTGCCCTTTAATCTGAACCGAGCAGCTTACATCAGAATCAACGAAAGCAAAAAAGACTCTAGACACAACTTTACAATGTAAGTCACAAGGGAATATGCTCCCTCCTTCAAATCATGCATAATCCTCGGTGCCATCTGTTTCATAGTAAGCCCTGACTTCAGCCTAGTAGCGGTTGTTCATCAGGAAAGCTGGCTCCCACATAGGTTTTCTTGTTTTCTCATACTGCACTAGGTATTTCTTCGTTGTGCCCAAGTAGTTGACCTTGTGGTGAAGGATCTGACTGAGGTTCTTCTCGGCTCGTTGTGTTGTCAGGGCCCTCTGCTTGATGGAAGTGCATGTGGCAAACTACGTTCTGGATCTTCGTCATCTGTATAGAATTGTTTGAGGTTGTACACGTGGAACATCGAGTGCACCTTGAAATCTGGGGGCAACTCTAGCTTGTACGCCAGTTTACCAACCTTTTTATGGTGAATGATCATTCATACTTTCTGATCAGTCTGCGGTGCCGCTCGCGGAAGATGCTTATGCAAACAGGATAAAGCTTCATCAATGCTTGGAACCCAGCGAGTCGATGATGCTTATCCGCCCACTTCTTCATTCTCTTTGCTGCCTTGTGTAGAAAATTCGCCTTCGCAAACTCATTCGGCTCATGTCAGTCTCGAACAAACTGATAGGCGAATGATGGCCTTCCCTTTTCTTGCGCGGCAAGAGTGTACGGGATCAATGGCAGTTGTCCCATGGCTATTTCAAACGGATTATGGCCTGAAGACTCACACTTCTGCATATTGTAACAGAATTGTGCCTCGTCAAGGAGCTTTAGGCTTGCCAGTCGTGGGAGCTTGTAATCAAAGTGCAAGAGAGCAATTGAGAATAGAAAGAGAAGAATTGCAACAGCGGTGAGGAAGGATCATCGCGCTACGCTGGCCTATTGAAGGAAATAGGCCCGTGACAGCATGAATCCTTCATGAATTTGCAGTCATGTAGTACAAGTTTATGTGAGTTTGTAGTTTTGGTTATTGATATAACCCATGAGCTGGAACCATAAACAATTGAATCGTTGAATCTTTTAAAATCTCTGAAGACATCTTTTATTGTTGCCTTGAATACGATGAATTTGAATTTGTGTTCTTCTAGGTTTTTTTAAGTATGCTATCAGTTGTGGTAAATGAATTAGTTGTCTTGAATGTAAAAGTGGACAAGCCATATGGGTGGCAAAGCATTCCTAATAGGCCTATTCAAAAAGTCTACAAACAATATTAAAAAAATGTATAGTTTGGAACAATGCTTACTCAGGTTAGTCTTTATTCTTTCAACATCTTTCTTTTCTCCTGCCTATTTGAACTAGTCATTAGTATAGCGTACAAAGAAATTAAAAGGATCCATACATTGAGTATTTTTCTTTTCTCAATCTCACAAATCAAATAAATTCCAAAAGACGATTATTTGATGGAACCAGGAGATAGGATTTGTGCAACATTTGGTACTGACCTTGACAATTATTGAAATAAGAAAAGATGATTAGTGAGGCATAAGACAATGAATTAAGGAATCAAATGGTTATTTAAGAAGAGGAAAAGAAAAGAAAACCAGCTATCATGCATTTACCATTGTTGGTTTAGTCATGTAGAAAAAGGACATGTATCTTTAATAATTTTTAAAAAATGACTATTTTTTTACTGCAAACTTTTTTGTCATTTGAATAGATTTTCCCCATAAGTCATTGCATTTATGAGAAGTTCACTTGCATATCATCCTACTTGCTGCATCATTTTTTGTAATCAATTTCTTTTCTATTAGTACGAAGAAGAAACTTGAACGTAGAGCTCTTTATGATAATGAAATAGATCAGAATAAATATTTTTTTAAAGCTTGAAAATAGCAAATGATGAACTATACAGAGGTATGTTGAGTATCATGTTCCATGATTTAAGGTCATGGTGATAAAATTAGAGGAAAAACTTTTCAAATTGAAAGATGTCAAAACTATCTTCTGCCTTGACTTTGCCTCATTTCCCTTTCTTTGGACGGTGTCATGGATTTATCAATATTATGCATTGGTACATTTTGCTCTTAAGTCTTGTTTTCAACATTCTTGAAAAATACTAAGTTGGTCATCTTATTATACAAAGCAGAATCTACTTATTCAAGCCTTATCTTAGGGCATTTTTTTTATAAATAGGAACATTAAGGGAAAAAAGTTCACAAATAAAATGGTGAAAAAAATCTAAAAAAAGAATGAGTGATGTCATCCCTAGGCTTGGTGGTTTCCCTTAAAGGCATCATTCGGCCTTAAGTCTTTGCAGCAGTGACAAAAGAAAAGGGAAAAAAAAGCATTATTGAAAGAGAAAAAAGGTGCAAAAGTTGCAATGCTTCATTTATAATTGAAGATCCCATGAAAGAGATGTAGAGAGTCCCTTACTCACTTGCTTTTCTTTGAGCTTCACATTCAAGGATGTTGTATCCAACTTTTCTTGTTAACCCTTTTGAGCCTCGTGATACCCATAATTCAAAGAAAAAAACAAAATAGTTCATTTACCTTAGAGAAAAAAAGGCATTACCATATCATCTAGTACCATTGTCATTACCATTCACTTTGTTTCTTAAAGTTCAATGACTCATGTCTTATTTGTTTCTCTCAAAAACTTTGGTAAATGGTTGGTCACTTAGAAATATTTAATATTGATAAGTTTGATTAAAACTTTGGACTAAAGAGGTTAAAGTGCATCAGAATGAAATGTCTCAGACTTTTACGTGCTTGAAGATCTTATTTTCAGGCCTAGATAGCTAAGGAGGCTTGCTCATTTGAAAGTTTCTAAAGTCTCAATATTTGTGAGATTAGATTGGCAGTTATTGAAACATGGGTTTATACATGTGCTTCTATGATTAGTTGCTCCAAAATTCAAGAGTCAAATACAAGATTTATTCTAGTGAAAAAGAGCAAGTTTGTTTATTTTACAATGACTTCAGTTGAGGGAAAATTTTGGAAAGTGAAGTCAAATTAACATTAACAAACAATCAAATTGTTATTGATTAATGCAAGTTACGTACACTCACTTTTGTAGTCACTTTTATCATGTTTGTGATACTTTCCAAGGCAAGCATCTAGTCATGTGATGATTTTTTTTTTCAATGTTTTTTCAAAATTTTAGTTAGGGCACTTCATTTTTCTTTTAAAAAAGTATAGAACCATTTTTAGACTTAGGTCATCATTTACATTGCATATCATAAGTTACACCGTGGAAATCAACATTATGTCTTCATAATTTACATCGTGGAAATCAACATTATGTCTTCATAATTTACATCGTGGAAATCAACATTATGTCTTGCACCTTTGTTATTAATAAATGTCATATTTGTCTTGTCATTTGTTTGCCATAAAGTTCTTTATCATTATGATTTGATTTTCTCATCAATAACATTCATATTTCAATCAATCATTTAGGTTGTGTCATTTGACTCACGAAGGTCTATAAGTTCATCCTATAACAAGATTTATTTTAACAAAAAAAATCTGCAATCTTTGTTAATTTTTGCAATGCATTAATTATTGTCATAGTTTTTGCAAGAAGTATCATTTTGAGTCAACTTTTCAAAACTTTTCTTTGCCTTACTACATTTTGTCTTGTTTCGTCTTAAAATCAATGTACCTCCCACCTTGAACTAGTACTCATTACGCTATGCAGACCCTCATGTAAAACAAGATTTATACTTTATCTTGGGACTAATGATTGGTCATCGACAAAACCCTCCTGCCTTGAACGGTAGATCATTAAGTCAAGAAGTGGGAAACGTCTGACAATGCATTGTGTCAAAATAATCATTTTTCATTTAAGATTATGGCGTATTTGTAATGAAGTATATTGAAGCAATATACAATGGTCAAGAACCTTATTTTGACGTTGTATGCTCTTTATTACCTTCTGTTATTGGGGACTCAATGTATATATTGGTGCCACATTACATTTTTTTTTCAGATTGATATGCCTGGATTCTGCACAAAACTATGCGGAAATTTGATGGAGTTTCTAATTGCGGAAGAAAAAAAAACTCAACCGGCAAGAATACCTAAAAGATAATGAACAACAGGACCCCCACAAAAGTAATTTGATGTGTATCGACTTCTAGCAGTTTTTTTAAATTGTACAACCAAATTTTGTATAAACAATTCTTCTAGACTATGTATACAAATTATGTAAATATCCATAGGTTCAAATAAATAAAATTTTATTTTCACTAAACACGCCAATTCATTGTCCTGTTATATAGTAAAAGCAAATCGTTGTTATATTCACCCTTCATAATTGAAAATCATTCAAGCGATTAGCATTGTGTAGAATGAAAAAGAGTTGTTTTCTTGAATGTGACTTTATATAAGTGTACAAACATTATTTACACAAATATTAACAAACGATTATATCGATTTGCACAAGTAATGACAGTGCACATTTACCACGATTTGTACTCATGAACAGAGCGATTGTCATTCTATTGTGACTGACATAGACGTCAATACGTAAATCGTTATACCATCGCGATTTATAAAATAATGACTGCCTTTTAGACAATGAGCTTTGTCTAAGTGAACGATATGTACCATCAAGATTTACATAATGACCTATGAAGTCTACGTGGTGTCATGATTTGCTATTATGGGCAATGTCTATGTTAGCAATTTGTCCTAATCGCTTTTACGAAATATTAAGAAAGAGGGTTTAAGGATTTCAGGTTTTACTTCAACGATAAAAAATGAGTTATATTCTAAAATACAAATGATTTCGTTCACAAATACAAACAAAGACATATCGTTGTCGCTGTAACTTCGTAACTATTAATCGACATGATTTACAACCACATTCGTATATAAAAAATATTAGTAGTTGGTTATAATATCTATGTGCAGCTGAGGATACATCATTTCCAAGTAAATGAGCTCAGTAGTAATGGCAGCCCACTATACCATTTTTCTCAGACCAAGGCTCTTTATCAAAGACTCTTGCATTAGTGCATTGTTCACAATATGCTTCACCAACTTTAGCTCAGGCACCATCCCCTTGAAGGATCCGAGGGTCTACATGATAAATCACCTTAAAGTATTGTCATAAAGTATATCAAAGATTAGGCAGGTATTTTTTCAACTGTGAAGTATGGTTTCCGAACAATGGAGTGTCCAACAATAGGAATAGATCAAATAGATGGACATCTACATCACACCCCCTGTCTATCATGTAGATAACCACCATAATCATCATCGAAGATCATACAAATCTTTCCTCGTGGCGTGAAATAACTATGTTATCAGCATCAAAACCCATCTATCAAGCACAAGTAGAAGGAACACAGAAGAATAATGAAGAAAAAAAATACAAGGAAAAAGAAGAAAAAGAAGAAGAAGAAGAAGGCGGAGTAGAAGAAAGAAGAAGAAGAAGAGGTTGCGCTGCCGCAAAAAAGAAAGAGAAAGAGAGGTTAAATACATTAGGGTTTTAGACCTGAACAATGGGTCGGGTCGGATAGGGTTTTATATATAGATTTATATTAGGGTTTTACATTTGCAAGGTTTTACGCCTGTCTATAACAATCGACAAGATGTTTAGACTAGGTAAAGTATAAATCCAATTAAGTAACAGTTGTAAAATGTTATGAGTAAATTGCTATATTCCATATTGATAGCGTTCACATAGATAAACAAAGACATTTCTGTTTTTTGATACAATTAGATGTCTCGATAATTACCTACTCATGATGATATCTGTTTTTTTTTATGCTGATGGTCATGTATTTTAGTCAAACCATTGTGGTCAGGTAAAAAGGACTAGGTTTTTTCATAAATGCTTGCAGTTGTAAATCACATTGATTTATAGTTTTAAAGTTACTACGACAATGATATGTCATTTTTAGTCTTTGTGAACGAAATCGATTTATATTTATGAAGTTACCGCGATAACGATATGTCTTTGTTAGTCTTTGTGAACAAAATTGATTTGTATTGATAAAGTTACATCAATTTTTATCATTGAATTATTCTCAATTTGTTCTTTGCTAAGTCTGTATATCGTGAGGCTTTGTTTGTGAACGAATTATTGTCAAAAAATACCGGATGTTAAAGAGGCCCTCCCATAAAATATGGACTTATAAACACCCCAATTTTTCATCCTCATTCATAAACACCTGCCTCTGGGACCCACTCTCTGCAGCCTTCAGAAACCAGTTGGTCGACCTCTGAGCCAAAGTTGTTCATGGCCCAAATTTAACAATAAATTTTATTACTCCACCCTGCAATTAATATTCAATCCTTATTTTTGCTCAATTTCAATTGTCAGTTCTTATCCTCAGATCAAAATCTTCAAATTCTTTGTCTCTGCAGGGAGTTTAGGATTTTATGTCCCTCATCCAGGGTTTATATTTCATTTGTCATTGCATATCACTGCATGCAGTTGGCATGACATTTCATTGCATTACAGGCATTGCATATGATTTTCGAGATCCAAAATTCCTATTTTCAAAATATTTCAATTCAGATTTGATTTTAAAACTTTTGTTTCAAGATCAATTTCACAAACCTGGTTTTTTGCATCGATATTTTCTGATTGTTAACCCCCAGGATCTTATTTTCTTCAAAAAAAACAATCTTGATTTATTTTAAAGCCAATTTTTAACTAATTTTAACCCTCAACTGAGACCCATCTTGGGGGTGTCACTTCTGGATTCTTTCATTGATTAAATTTCTCAAAAATTTAAAGTCCTAGTTGGATTAGGACTCTGTCTTTTCATCTTTTTAAAACTCTATTTTGATTTTAAATCAGTTATAGTCATATCCCTCATCCATTTCTGTCATTTTGGCCAAAATTCCAGACTCGTAGTCGGATCAAGACTCTTCTTCAAGAGTCCCAATCGGATCAGAACTCTACCTTTTACTACCATTTTACCTGTTTTCGAGAAAAACTTTCAAAAACTTTCATTTTGGCCAAAATTCTAGAGTCCTAATCGAATCAGGATGTTATCCTCATTTCATCATTTACTCTTATTCTTCACTTGTTTTCAAAAACTTTCTTATTTGACTTTCAAAATAGCCAAAACCTCAGAGTCCCAGTTGGATTAGGACACCTTTTCAGAGTTTCAGTCGGATTAGGACTCTTTCATTGTTGTTTTTTTTATCTGTTTTCAACCAAATTCTTTAAAATCTTTCAGAAAAAGTGAGAAGCTCAGTGTTTTAGTTGAACCAGAGCTCTATTCAAAAGAGTCCTAGTTGGATCAGAACTCTAAACCTGACCTCAATTTTGAGAGAATCTTTCAAAAATCCCTTCATATATTTCTTCAAAAACCAAAATTGCTACACTTTTATTACAGAATTTTAAATTTTTGGGATTCTATGCTAGAGACTTGATTGAATCTGGACTCTATCTTGAGTTCCGAGTTCATTTTTTTAACTTCATTTTCATTTTTTAACTTCATTTTCCAGAAAACCAAAAGTTTCTAGAGTTTTAGTCGAATTAAGACTCTTCCTCAGAGTCCTAGTCAAATCAGGACTCTGAACCGAACTTTAATTTCTGCTTTATTTTCACTTGTTTTTCAAAAATCTCTCGTTTATTTTCTCAAAATCCAAAATTTTAAGTCTTGGTCAAATTAGGACTTTGTATTCAGAGTCCTAGTTGGATCAGAACTCTATTCTGATGTCACTACTTGTTGTCATTATCACTGGTTTTCATAAATTCTCTCATCTGTTTTTCAGAAAAGACCAAAAAACTAGAGTTTCAGTCCGATCAGGACTCTGTTTCAGAGTCCCAATCTGATCAAAACTCTATTCTGAATCTTGTTTCTACCTCCATTTCCATTTTCTCCATTTGTTTTTCAAAAATTAGTATATTTTACAGAGTTCGAGTTGATTCAGGACTTTATTTCAGAGTTTCAGTTGAGTTAGGATTTTAACCCTGACTATATTTTCCCACGTATTTTCACCAGTTCTGATAAAATCTTTCAAAAACTCTTTCATTTGACTTTCAAAAACATAAATCTTTGAGTTCTAATTGGTTCATAACTCTGGTTCAGAGTTTTAATTTGCTTAGAAATCTATTTTTAAAACCTTTGAATTTTATTCGTTGATTTTAACCCCTTTTCAAAGCCATTTTGAGTCTTTATTTCAACTTTTAAAAACTTCGATGTGGGACCCACTCAGTGGGTGCCATATCTAGAGGAGTTTTGACCCAGTCAGGACTCTGTGTCATTTCAAAACTTTCAATTTCAAGTCTACTTTTGAATCTCTTTTGAAAAACTTCTCATTTTCAAGTTTTAAAATCATTTTTGAAAATTCAAGTGGGGCCCACTCAGGGTGACACCACATTTGAAAAAGTCAGGGTTAGACTAGGGTTAGTCTGTGTCCTAGTTAAGTTAGGGGTTTAGAAGAGTCAAAACCAACTTTGAAAATCCATTTTATTTAGGTTTCTTAACCATTAGTTTTTAAAAGTTTTAAATTGGAGTTTTGAAAACCCATTGTGGGCCCACACTAGGTGGTGCCACATTTGGAGGTCTTTTATGTCAATTAGGTGTTTAATTAGAGGTTAATTAGGTTAGTTAGGGTTAGGGGTAGTTTAGCAATCCTTTATGAAAATCGCCACCCCCCTCCCTAAGATGCCAATTAGGAAAAGAGTTTGGATTTTTTCAAACTCTTTAATTAGAAAACCTAATTAATTTCTATAAATAGAGAACCCAAGGAGGGTCGACCCCTATTCCTCTCTCCTGAATTTTCTTGGAGCTTCTCTCTCTTCCCAGCACCCTCTCCTTCCTCCATTGCAGTTGCAGACATCCAAGGTAATGTTCTATGCCTTCTTTCATGTTTGTTTATTATTTTTTTATGATTTAACTATGGGCGCCCCTTTGTTCATGGATTTTAACCATGGGTTTCATCCAAGAACCTCAAAATTGGTTCAAGAAGATGATCTAACTCAGTTTGATGGTGTTTTTCATGATTCTAACTCATTAGAATCGTTTAGAATTATATTTTTTATGTTCTTAACCAATGAAATATGAGATTTACCAGTTAAATGGGCTAAATCTATCTTTTCAAAGAGTAAATCAAATTCAGCCATGGATTCCCGGTATTTTTTTTTATTTTCTTGTCATATTAGTGTTTATTTTATATATTATAACAACAAATCAAATTTCGTTATGCTACTTATGTATTTTTTTTGTTAATTTTCATGTTTAGACTAGTTTTTTTTAGTGTTTTATTGGATATTTGCATATTTTGAATTTAGGTTTATAGAAATCATGTTATTTTGTGTTTAAATATTGAGTAGGAAATTCTGATTTTTTAATGGTTGGTCCACAATTTTGTCAGTAACTCCCTATAAAAAATTCAGATGTTTTTGGGTTCGAAAACTCTGTTAGAAAAATACAAAGTCTAACCGTGATTCGTGTTTCTTAAAATCGCTATTAATATTTAGGCATAACTTGTAGATGTGATATTTCTATCATTCACAGTCTGATTTGCAATTTGTAAACTAAAGTAGCTTTGTATTAATGTCTAATGTTTGTTATAATTTTCTTATATTTTTATCTTTCCGTCTGTTATTTTTCCTCTGTCAGAAAGTAAGATCTACTTCTCAGAGTTCGTTATGCTTCTTTTAAACCCTAAGATGACTTGTGTCAATTGTATATCTCTAACTGAAGATTCGATTGACAATGTATGAAAAAGGAAAATCTTTGTCTAAAAGTCTGTTATTCACTTCTAAAATTTTAGAAGTTTTGAATGAAGTTTGCTATTTTTCTATGTACCCAAAACCGGAAGCATTTGTTTTAGTATGTTTTATATTCGTTAAATTCAAGCATAAATTGCCAGAACAATATCTCCCTAACCGGAGATGATTTTTCTGATATGTAAAAACAAAAATCTTTATTTTTTTGTCGAGTAGTTCTCTGTAAAATTTTATAAATTTCTATGGTGATTTGATTCCTAATTCAGGTCTGACACTAAGACAAGTATGTACCCGCGGGTAAAAATCACATATTTTAGGGTTATTATGCAATTTTCACAATTAATTAATATCAAAAATATATTTTTATGATTCCAATTTACTTTTAGGGTTAACGAAAGGGCATGTGTCATTTTTTTATTTTTTTTTAAATTCATTTGATGTTTGGATTGATTAAATTGCAACACAATATGCCCGCAGGATCCCGAAACAAGGGAGAATAAGGACTTATGGAATCTGGTGAGGAATTTAGAGAGACAAATGTGGTCACAATATGATTCCTTGGTAAAAATGATGACTAGTGTTTATAATAAAATCGAGGGAACCAATTTAAACATGTTTTATTATCTTTTATTATTGGGGACACAATTTATATGTTGGTGTGACATTATTTTTTTGTTGCAGGATGATATACTTGGATTTTGCACAACACTATGTCAAAAATTCACTTATTTTCTAATTGCAGAAGAGAAAAAAAAACTCAACCGACAAGAATACTTACAAGGCAATGAACAACGCGACCTTCCAGGAGTAATATGATGTATAGAGATTTCTAACAGATTTTGTAGACTGTGCATACCAAATTTTGTATACAGATTTTGTAAGACTGTATACAAATTATGTAAATCTCTCTGGGTTGAAATAAGAATTCAATTTCAGTAAACACTCGAATAAGTTCGACTCTTATTCGTAACACAAGCAAATCGTTGTCTCAGACATAGACATCATTTTGCAAATAGTATTTCTTCTATCGCGATTTGCTTTTGCAAACTTTGTCTATGTGAACAAATCATTGTAATGTTCACGCTTTGGAAATGAAAATCATATTCGTCCTTCGTTAATGAAAATTGTAAAAGCAATTTGCGTTGTGTACTGTTAACAAATCGTTGTAATGTTCACCCTTCGTAAATAAAAATCGTAAAAGCGATTACCGTTGTGTATAGTGAACAAAGCGTTGTAATGTTCTCCCTTTGTAAATGAAAATCATAAAAGCGATTAGCGTTGTGTACAATGAACAAATCATTGTAATGTTCATCCTTCGCAAATGGAAATCCTAAAAGTGATTAACATTGTGTTCAGTGAAAAAATCGTTACAAAGTTCACGATTGGTTTTATGGTATTTCTGTCGCGAAATTTATTGGTACATGAATCGGCACAATATTTATTGGTAAACTACAAATCGATTTACAACTTGATACCGGTTTAAGTAACAATTGCAAATCGATTTCACTGTAACGATTTCTACAGCCACGAACATAAAGCAGAAAAGATTTATATCACAATTTACACAATGACTGATAAAAGACAAAAAAGTGAAAGGAAAAATGAATCGCCACGATATTTATTGGTAAACCACAAATCGATTTACAACTTGATACTCGTTTAAGTAACAGTTGCAAATCGATTTCACTATAAGGATTTGTACAGCCACGGACATAAAGCGAAAATGATTTGTATCACGATTTACAGAATGACTGATAAAAGATGAAAAAGAGGAAGGAAAAATGAATCGACATGATGTTTATTGGTAAACCACAAATCGATTTACAACTTGATACCGGTTTAATAACAGTTGCAAATCGATTTCAGTGTTATTAGGCCACAACGTTAGAGGTCGCGATAACTTCATAACAACAAATTGACGTGATTTAGGTTTTAGGGTTTAGGTAGTAGGGTTTACGGTTTAGGGTTTAGGGTTTAGGGTATAGGGTGTAGGGTTTAGGGTTTATAGTTTACGATTTAGGGTTTAGGGTTAGGTTTTAGGATTTAGGTTTAGCATTTTAGGGTATAGGGTGGTGGGTTTAGGGTTTATAGTTTATAGTTTACGATTTAGGGTTTAGGGTTAGGTTTTAGGATTTAGGTTTAGCATTTTAGGGTGTAGGATGTAGGTTGTAGTGTTTAGGTCATTTAGGGTTTAGGGTTTGGGGTTTTAGGATTTAAGAAGTTAACGCGACAATGATATATCTTTATTTGTCTTTATGAACGATATCGACATATAAAATCGTGATTGACGAGCCTTGTGTTTTAGGTTTATGGGTTTTTGGTTTAGGGATTTGGGTTTTGGGTTTAGGGTGACAAGCTTTGTCTATGTGAATGATATATCCTACTGCAATTTACACAATGACTGATTAATGAAAGGCAAAAAACCAAAATAATAAAAAAATCGAGATGATGTTCATAATAGATAAAGTAAAAATTGAGGTTACTTCCTGAATACAAATTGATTTACTACTTGATACTGATTTAAGTCACAGTTGCAAATCGATTTCGCTGCAAAAATTTATCCTATCGTGATTTCCTTTGATGAGCTTTGTCTAAGTTAACGATTTATCTATCGCAATTTACACAATGGCAGATAAAAGACGAAAAAGAGGATGAAAAACAAATCAACATGAGGCATGCTATCGTGATTTGATTGATACGTCCTATCACATTGACTAGTTGAGGAGGGTCTGTGAAACGACATTTCCTTTATATATGAATGACACGTCACACAAGTTTAGGACAATGCCGCTTCACTTTACTTTATGAACAAGGAACAACCAAACCAATGATTTTTTTAAAAATGATGTGTTCGTGAATCAAACATATAACCTGCTTTATCGAAAAGGGGCTATCAATATCGAGGAAGGAGATGACCACAGGTACATGACCAACGACGTTGAATCAGGCGTATATTGTCTAAACCTCGTGTCAATTTTCTTTAAAAGTTGTCTCTTTTATGGCGTATATTCAATTTGTGTTGTGTACTGCAGAACATAAATTCAATATCATTTTTTGAATATTATGCTAATGTCAGTGGAACATCCATAAAATGCGGTCCCCGAAAACTCAACCAAGAGCTCCAAGATAACATCAAATGGATGCAAAACAAAATTGCAAAAGAGAATACTATGAATAATTTTGTACATAAGAAACCACTATGAGTTATATATTTACGTATGCCATGGGTATGTATGTAAACAAGTTCATATTTACTGCAAACAAACTAAATTCGATTTCATCTAGTATATTTAAAGCAACGCAAGAACCAATACTACATGCATCGTCAACCCGTATTTCATGGTATATTGGTTCTCTTATATGTTTATTTTGTTATTTAATTTACTCGTGTTACTTCATGTTTTAACATTACTATTATCATTATTTCGTTCAACAAATTATCGTCTGTCGATCGCCATACTCCATTGGATTTTAAGATGGACTACCATAGTGGGGTAATGTTGATCATTGCGAAGACTTTTGGTTAAGTGAAAAGGTAAGTGAACAAACCTCTCATCCAAGGTTTAGGCATATTAGTCCTAACACGATTTGTACTATCAATTTACAGATATTGATTCCTACACTCTGGCAAACTGATAAGCATTGGGTGTTATAGCTGATGAATTTACATAAAAAAAGAATATGGTGCTACAATTCATTGGACTTACACAGTGGTGTTGTTATCATTGCAAAATTTTACTTTTGCAAGTCAACCAGACCTTTGAAAAAGATTTTTAAAATAACTCACCTTCGTTTTTAAATGTGGGAAAAATTTGTAGAATGAGACTCGGTTGTCGGTACGAGGTTCAACCGTTTCTGACGCCTTTACTAGGGGTAATTGAACCAAGTATCAAAAGTATGCTTACCTTTGCTCAACTTGTCTAAATTGATGTTCTATTTCCTAAATGCAAAAAAAATCAGGCATGTGCTATGATTTTTTTTGAAAATGCAGATTGAAAACATGATGTTTGCTTTTAATATTTAAAATACTTGGAAAACTCTTGAAAAATATAACACTTTGAAAATTGTGAGCCTTGTTGAGAGAGCATTTCTAATGAAATGCAAGTGCTTTGTGAAAATCGATTTGTAAGGAATTTCAAATAACTTTGGAAAAACATGATTTCTCTGAATTCAAACTTTGAAATTGAAGATATTATGACTTGGAAAATCGTGATTCGAACATGAGGAATATTTGAAATACCACCTGAAAGCTCAGAGTTTTGAGAAAATCAATTTCTGAGTAAGACATAAAAAAAATTAAGAAAATCAATTTCTGTGAACTAGAATTGCAATTTGCAAATTAAATGAAATGATTGAATATGGATTTGAAAGAGATTGTTTTGAAGAATTGAGAAAATCTTTTTGTATTTTTGAGAAATACAGTACATTTTGAAGTTAGCCTAAGAGTGTATGCTGAATGTGGCTAATACGAAGATCACAAATCTGGGTCTCATTTGTATTCTGACTATGTCCATGAGTTCCTATTCCACCAAGTTTGTCAACTCCCTAAGAGCTTGTGCGTGTGCCATTCATGTAGATCATGGTGGATTTGTAAAAATACGCAAGAATTGACATGCATCAGATATTGAAATTTGCAGAATTAAACTATACGCAATGCTCCCTATTCTAAGTAGGAAATGTAAATCTTATTCCAAATATCACAACTTTGATATTACATTGAATTGAACAAAGAAATAAATGAAAATCTTCTTCTTGAATATCTCTGCAAAACTAGAATATATGTTAGCACAAAAATGTAGGTTTATCTGGATTTATGCGAAAACATTGGAAAATTATCAGATATTATCCATATATAAACACAATCCATACTTCCCTGATATAAACATAAATGATGAAATTGGATTGAAAATATGAAGATGAGTTTTGAAAACTCGAAATTGGGACCAGAATGACCAAAATGCCCCTGATAGCAAGACTATGGCCTTGAAATTAGGGTTTTTTAGAAAGATATTTTGTAAAATTCAAATTAGAATAAATCAAAGACAAGATGATATGATATGAGTAAAAATAAAAAAATCAAAGTTTGGGATTTCAAAATTGAGATCAAATGACCAAAATGCCTCTCATATCAAGACTATGGCCCTCAAATCAGGGTTTTTAGAAAATATTTTGGTAAAAACTTGGGATTTAGGGTTTAGATATGATAAAATAGCAGCTAAATCAACATGTGGTGTCCTAAAATGATTCTAAATATGAACAAACCCTAAAAACATGGGCTCATGCACAAAAATATAGAAATATCATGAAAATCATGATTTTGGCTATGTTTCGGGATCCTACGGGCACCCTGTTTTAGAATTTAACTCATCCAAGCATCAAATGATTTCCAAAAAAAAAAAATGATACATACACTTATTATCGCCCTAAAATTAGATTGGAATTAGAAAAAGATATTTTTAACATTATTCCAATTCAAAAATGGTATTAAAACCCTAAAATTTGCTATTTTCATCCGCGGGTATGTGTCGGTCATGGTGTTAGATCCGAATCAGGGGTCAATTCACCATGGAAATCTTTAAAATTGTCCAATGACAAAATAGACAAAAAATTGATATTTTCCCATTTACAGATCGGAGAAATCATCTTCGGTGAGGGACATATCATTCCGGAAATCTCGACTTAAATTTAATGAACATGAAATATATCAAAACAGATACTTCTGATTGGAAATACAAGAAAAAATAGCAAAATATATCAGAAAGATCTGAGATTTTAGAAGTGAATAGCAGACAAGTAATCAGACAAATTCTCTTTTTATAGATTATTGATTGGATCTATGGTTATGGATCTATGATTACCATGATTTGAATTAGGGTTTTAATAAATCATAATAAGTTTTAAAACATGGGTCTGACTATCTGTCAAAAGAAAAATAGCAAATTGTGATAAAAATTTACAAGAGAAATAACACAACTGCAAGTTACCTATGAAGTTCAATAGCGATTTAAACGACTGGAAATCACGATTTGATCTTTTATTTTTTTGACAGAGTTCCTAAATCCCAAAACCTCTAAATTTTTTACAGCGACTTAATGACATATCCGTGGACCACATATAAAATTTTCAAAATTTTTTAACAAAGATTTAAACACAGAATAACATGATTTCTACAGTTCTAGAATCAAAATACCTAAAAATCTAATAAAACAATGAAAAGTATGACTTAAATATGAAAAATAACAAAGAAAAGACCTAAACAGCATACCAAATTTGATTTAATGTTGAAACAAACATTATTATAACAAGAAAATAAAAAAATACAAGAATCCATGACTGAAATTGATTTTACCTTTAAAAGCACTGATTTAACCCATTTAACGGGTAAGTCTCAAGTTTTGTTGGTTAAGAACATGAAAAACAGTAGTATAAACGATTCTAATGAATTAGAATCTCGAAAAAGAGATTTGAATAAGGTTATATCATCTTCTTGGATTGGATTTGTTGTTCTTGATTGAGACTCATGGTTGAAATCCATGAACAAAGGGCCACCATGGTGAAATCCATGTTTAAAACATGGAAAAACATTAACAAGAGCATAAAAATTTTATGAAATGTCTTACCATGGGGCTGCAACTACAATGAAGGAAGGAAGAGGTGTTGGAGAGAGGAAATCCTAGAACTCAAAAGGAGAGCAATAGGGGTCGACCCCCTTATGGCCACTATTTATAAAAAAATTGGGTTTTTAGTTAAAGAGTTTGGAAAATTCCAAAGTCTTTACTAATTAGCTTTCTTGGGGGGGGGGGGGGGGGCGATTTTCATGTGAGATTACCTAACTACCCCTAACTCTAACTAACCTAATTAGCTTCTAATTAAACTCCAAACTAGACTAAAAGACTCTCAAATGTGGTGCCACTTGGCGTTTTTACACATCGATTTTTTTTTTAACTTTAAACTTTTAAAAAAGATTTTTCAGAACCAAAGTTAAAATGGATTTTCAAAATCATTTTTGACTCTTCTAAATCTGTAATCTGACTAGGACACTGACTAACCCTAGTCTAACCTTGACTTTCTCAAATGTGGTGCCACCCCGAGTGGGCCCCACTTGAATTTTCAATAACGATTTTAAAACTTGAAAAACAAAGGTTTTCAAAATAAGGTTAAAAATGAAATTGAATGTTTTTAAACCAACTAGAGTTCTGACTGAATCAGAACTCATTTGGATGTGGTGCCAACTGAGTGGGCCCTGCATCAGAGTTTTGAAAATTTTGAACTAAAGACTGAAAATGGCCTTGAAAAGGGGTTAAAATCAACAGATGAAATTCAAAGGTTTGAAAATAGAGTTCTAAGCGAACTAAAACTCTGGACCAGAGTTCTGTACCAATTAAGACTCTGAGGTTTTAGATTTGAAAAGCCAAATGAAGGAATTTTTGAAAGATTTTATCAGAACTGGTAAAAATAAGTCAAAAAATGGAGTCAGGGTTAGAGTCCTAACTAAACCGAAACTCTGAAACAGAGTTCTGAATCAACTGCAACTCTACAAAATGACCTAATTTTTTGAAAAATGTATGAAAATTGAAGTAAAAACAAAGTTTAGAATAGACTCCTAACTAGATTAGTACTGTGGGACAGAGTCCTGATCGGACTAAAACTCTTGATTTTTTTTTGATATTTTCTGAAAAAACAGATGAAAGAACTTACGAAAACATTGAAGATAATGACAAACAGTAAAATCAAAGCAGAGTTCTGATCCAACTGGGACTCTGAAGACAGAGTCCTAATTGAACTAGGACTCTCAGAATTTTAGATTTTCTTAGAAAATAAATGAAGGGATTTTGAAAACAGGTGGGAATAAGATAAAATTGAAGTATGGTTCAGAGTCCTGATTTGACTAGGACTCCGAGAATTTTTGGTTTTCTAAAAAGCAAATGAAGAGATTAAAAAAAAAGCTTTTGAAAACCAGTGAAAATAAAGTGAGAAAATGAACCCAGGATAGAGTCCTGATTCGATCAGAACTCTCAGATAAAATCCCAGAATTTAGAAATTCCATGATAAATATATGATAATTTTAAAATAAAGAGATTTTGGAAAGATTCTCTCAAAATTGAGATCAGAGTTAGAGTCCTGATCCAACTGGGACTCTTTAAATAGAGTCTTGCTTTGACTAAAACTCTAAATTTTTGACTCATTTCAAAAGATTTTGAAAGATTTGATTAAAAGTAGATGAAATAGCCACTAAAGATAAAGTCTTAATCTGACTCAAACACTGAAGAAGGGTCCTAATTCTACTGAGATTTATTGAAAAAGAGTCCTAATCCAACTAGAACTCTGAGATTTTGGCCAAAAATGAAGAAAATGGACAAGGGATATGACTACAACTGGTTTTAAACCAAAACGGAGTTTTGAAAAAGTTTAAAAATATGAAAAGACAAAGTTCTAATCCAACTAGGACTCCAAAATTTTTGAAAAATTTGATAAATGAAGGTATCCAAAAGTGACACCACCTAAATGAGTCTCATCTGAGGATTGAAATCTGTTGAAATTGAGTTTAAAATGAATCTAGATTATTTTTTCTGAAAAAAATAAGATTTTTGGGATTAATAAATGAAAAATATCGATGCAAAAACCCAGGTTTATGAAATTTGATCTTGAAAGAAAAGTTTTAAAACTCGAATCTGGATTTAATATTTTGAAAACAAGAGTTATGGATCTCGATAATTTGATGCAATGCTATGCAATGCAATGAAATGACATGTCAAATGCATGTAATGATATGCAGTGACACATGAAATATAAACACTAAGCGAGGGTGAAAATTTGGGTTGTTTACATGTGTACATGATGACATTTTGCATTTGGTAAGTTTCTATCTATCAGGGTATGTATCATGTACGATGGCCAAGAATTTACTTTCTTCTGCATTAACCACAGGTGAGATTCGTCAAAGACATTTTGGGAGTCGACATTGCCTAGTGGATGTTTCGCTCAGCACACGATGCTCTTTTACAAGATAATGGCATCGATTATGGCGTATTTGTAATCAAGTATATTGAAGCAATATATAATGGACGAGAACCTGATTTAGATATTGTATGCTCTTTATTATCCACTATTATTGGGGACTCAATTTATATATTGGTGTCACATTATATTTTTGTTGCAGGATGATAATCCTGGATTCCGCAAAGAACTATGCAGAAAGTTGACAGAGTTTCTAATGGCGGAAGAGAAAAAAAACTCAACTGCCAAGAAAACCTAGAAGGCAATGAACGACGCGACCCTCCAAGGAGTAATATGATGTGCATCGACTTCTAACATATTTTATAGACTGTACAACCAAAATTTATATAAAAATTTTGTAAGACTGTGTATACACATTATGTAAATCTCTCTTGGTTGAAACAAATAAAAAATCAATTTTACTGAACACACCAATAAGTTGGATTGTTGTGTGTAGTGAAGGCAAATCGTTGTTATGTTTGGCCTTCATAAATGAAAATTGTAAAAGCGCTTATCGTTGTGTATAGTGAAAATGAGCCATTTTCTTTAACGTGACATTCTATAAGGGTATAAATCTATTTTAATTAGTGTAGCACACAAATGTCCCTGAATAAATCATTGTAATGATCGAGCTGCATAAACTAAATTCAAACAAGCATTTATATAAAGCTGAAATGATTTGCACAAACACTCATAAACAGTTATCATGATTTACACAAACATACTTAAACAATTTTCACGATTTACACAAACATTGACGGTTCACTTTTACCATGATTTGTACTCATGCACAATGCGTTTTTCATCCAGGTGTGGCCAACATAGACGTCATTGTGTAAATTGTTATACCATCTCGATTTACATAATGACATATAAAGGCTACGTAATAGCGTGATTTGCTTTTACGAGCTATGTCTATGTCAATGATATTTCCTAATCACTTTTATGGGCGATTGGGGTTGATGTTTTAAGGATTTTGGGTTTTACGTATATGATACAAAACGCGTAACGCCCCAACTTTTTATAGTAAAAATTTTGGAGTATTTTTTTTTTTTAAATTGCGAAAGTGTGAAAACAAGAGTTGGGCGCATTACAGGGTAAAACAGAGAAGTACCAAAAGCATAACATTCATTAATTAACGCATTAATGTCATTAACTACATCCCATAACAAAGATGTAAATCTACTAATCAGACTTTAAACAGAAAACACTGAAAAGCTGAGATCTCTTGACTACTTTCATACGCGACGCCCACGATACTCCGATTTAGTTGCTTCCTGAAAAAATTTAGAAGGGTCAGACTCCCCTGTGTGCGTAAAAAACATTATATTTATATGTGGTGCTCAATGTCCTGTGTACAAATATGTGCAACAACTGCAGATATAACTAGCATGAAAATTTATATCATTCTAAGATAAAGATTATGCTTTCTAATTCATGATACAGTGTAAAAGATAACTGAACTAAAGATACATTTATTCATATTAGCATAAGTTGTAGATTCTATAAGTTTTACGAAAGTCATATCAACAGTTCAAGATTCTTCAAGAATGAGTATTTCATTTAACTTAGTTTATTTAATGTTTATCTTACTTTTACCCTGTGGGTACGCACAGGCATAGACCTCGTAGCGGACCGAGACCATATAGGTGTCTATTAATTAATAACCTGTATGACTAGCCGTACGAATATCCAAAGGGGCGGTCCGTGATCTAGAGAGAACTCATCAGTGGCTAGAACAAGAATTAGGATGCACCCTTGACACTTCTGCAGAAGACTTAGATCTACCACCTAGGATACATTGGTAGTACTGACCCCCTAACTTCGTGGACTGGGGACCCAGGGAGACGCCTAGCTCTCACAACAACACTAGAACCTCCACGAAGCTTGTACCATCTACCCTCTCCAAGGTAGACCATGAGTCCAGTAACATATACCATCTTTCAGGTATACCCAGAGCCCGGAGAATCCGGTAACATACACCATCTTTCAGGTGTACCCAGAATCTCGAAGGTTTTATATTTATGATTTATTATTCATTTCTTTATAATCACGTGCAAACTATCGCACCACTAGGGGTCCGGTAGCATACACCGTCTTTCAGGTGTACCCAGATAAAAGGAAATCTGAATATTGCATTTCAATATATCCAAAATTTCTGAATTTGGAGTGTTGCTTTCATAGATTGATATATTATTCTATTTGACATTACGGTACCTCATAGAGGCACCAGAATTCCATCTCACACTCGAGTGGTGACAATTATAAGCGGGTCTATGAAGTTACGAGTAAGCACTCGGACAACCATCCACCAATCACAGGCTCACATTCGCCTAACACTCCCCCCTTTTTTTTGTCAACTCACTTAGCACTTGTATGGACATGCCATGTGCTTATCAATTCTTTTTTTTCTAGTCTGGTTTCATGGCAAACTTCAATCCACCACCGAACCGAACCTGAATGGGTATCAGCTCATTCGATGAATCTGAAAGTTACTATCATACTTGTTTGTCATTATCATTATCATTATTATTATATATTTCTACGATACATTAGCAAGGTGGTGTACCCTGCTAGTCACCCGAGATCAATGTGGCGATTCGGTTTGGCATACCCTGTGGAATGCACCACTGTGGTGCAACCACAACTACCAGTGCCCATCACACCCAGACAACAATACCACGTTGTCGATCATTTTCAGCTAGCCAGGCATAGTGCACTCGCAGGGTGGCGTACCCAGCTGGTCACCTGGGTGCTAGAAGGCGAGCAGGTTGACGGCTAACGCTAGCCAGTTGTTTTTTTTTCCACCATTAGCTCGAATGAAAATTATTACCATGAATGAAATAACTAAGGGTCTCTCTCTTTTTTTTTTATAACAAAACCAAAAATTTAAAACTAAAATAATGCATTCACTAACTTTTTGATAAAAGTGTATCAATTCCAACTCACGCTAACACACGTATTCAAGTTCTCCTTGTTGTTTATTTTTGGCATACCTCAATACGTGAATGATAAAATTACCACATGTTGGAAACACAGTTGATACCCTTTACCCATTTGCATTGAAATGTAAATAGATGATAAAATTTCCAATGTGCCATGATAACAATATTAATCAATGTTGAACCATGTGTGATATCATTGTATGTATTTTTTTTAAACCACCATGATAATCGAGGGCTAAATGACAAGATAATAGATTAATTAAATTCTAGAAATCGGATACTATCCACCATACTTGAATTAAAAAACTTTTTTGATAGTTTGGGAAAATCGAAAGTTGGCAATAATACTTAATCTAAACTATCCATACTACATGGACTTGATCCTTGATAACCATCTGAAACTCAAACCTTCTATAGTCCAAGGATTAAAACAATTTTTTTTAAATAACAGACTAATGATATTACATAAATAAAATTTATGACAGTCTGGACTTTTAAAAAAATTTAAATGTCAATATCTCATCTATATATATATAAATATACATTACTTGTTATTGCAGACTTATATCTGGTACTAGTTTATGAGTTAAAAATCAAACCATACTAGTTGATTATGATGTGTTGCTGCAGATTTATACTTAGTTCTGATTTTACACAAAAAAAATCAGACATGCCAACCAGTTCTCACGTAATACTATAGATTTAATTTCCTTAGTGTATCGGCCAAACAATACATGGCAACCCAAAGGTCAAAAAAAAATTTGTGTTTTTGTATGGCATGTTTCTAGTCCAGTACATATATTTAATGTCATACATATCTGAACCATACATGACTAGGTGTACCACACGATTCTAGGTAACTACACAGGTATGGGATGCACCTACAATATTTATTAAACAAAAAAAAGTCATCTTCTTTCCAGCTTGTATGTGAACCACACCGACGTGGTGATGGATGGTGTCCCTCTCTAATGGAGTCGGACAATCCACGCCCATCATGCCACATGACGCCGACTACTCCCCCCTATCGACGGTGCTGTCCAAATTCAAACGACGACACTACATCGGATTGGTACCATAGAGCATCTAACACGTACATAAAAATAAAAATGCTCCTTACCGATTTGAAGTCCTGCGACGGCACAACTGCACTCTCGTTCCTTCGTTGGAGCAACCCACACAGCTTCAATAATGGAGTCCCCACGATCAATAGGGAGGAAAGTGTGGCTGGCCAAAACGTCAAGAGAGAGAGAGAGAGAGAGAGAGAGAGAGATGGGTAGTCTCATGTGGCTCCCCATCATAACTTTCTCATTTAATTCCCCCCCCCCCTCTTAGGGGAGTTTCAAATTCTCAACTCTCAAACCCCCATCCCACGTTTTTTGGTGGGTGTAAGCATTTCCTAAATTGCTCCCCTTACCTTCAACAAAAATTTCTCTAACTACCTTCATTTGGGGGGATTTCCCATGTTTCTTGGAAAAGAGGAAGCAAAAAGGCCAACTCCTACACGTTTATTGTGGGAGAGAGGGTCTAGAAAGTAGGGGGTTAACTCACCCACGATTTTCCCTTTCTTTATTATTTTTTAAACCAAAGTAAAAATCCCACTTTTCTTGTGCAAAAAGAAAAAAATCATGCACAGAGGGTTTTAAACCAGGGTCTTCCACTAAAGGGGAAACGAACACCACCACTTGTGCTATGTTGTTTTTCGTTGCCAAGTGTATGGATGAAATTGTATTTAACCCTATCCAATTCGTTCCAGATTTCATGAAAAATATAATGCTTTTCACTTCTATGTGGGCGCCCCGGGGTTTTGAAATCAAGCTATGTCTCCACACAATCGTGCGTCCTACCACTACACCCCACCATCACTTAGTGTTTACTTTTGCAAGAAAATTCTTTTTATGTCATATTGGGATATTTTTCCTCGTTGATGGATTTCTTCCATTTTCACGTGGATTTTGCTCCTCTTTGTTCTAAACTTGCCCTCTCTTACCTTAAATGTGTTTTGGATCTCGCGCTAATATCCTAAAATCATTGAATTTACCATTGAGTCCCGTGAACTGGGTCGGATTATCGGATCTTGCCAAGATCCGGATCCAAATACCACTTTTGAGAGTTTGTTACCGGTTTCGTTCTAGAAAACTCAAGTCATCAAAATTGTATTGCATAGCAAAAAATCTTACTATTTCACATAAATGCTTCACTTTCATTCGTTTAGAATTCCATAAATTTCACGGGTTTTACAAAACGAGTTAAATTCTTAAATACAAATCGATTTCGTTCGCAAATACAAACAAAGACATATCATTCTCAACGTAACTTCGTAACTACAAATCTACACAATTTACAACCACATTCATATACAATAAATATTAGTACTTAGATACAATATCTATGGGAGGACATTTTTGTCAAACGCATATTTATCTTTTAAAGAGTTTCATTTTTACAGAAGAGATCACCAAGACATATGTATCATTCATCATCACGTCCTTCTATGCAGCAAAGGGATTCTATGTGCAGTTGAGGATACATCCTCCACAAGAAAATGAGCTCATTAGTAATGGCAGCTCACTGCACCATTTTCCTCGGACTGAGACTGTTTTTTAGAGACTATAGCATTGTTGCGCTCTTGACAACAAGCTTTACAACTTAATCTCAGGCATCGTCCCCTTGAAGGAGTCGAGAGGCTGCATGATAAATCACTTTTACGTATTTATCATAAAGTATATCGAACATTAGGCAAATATTTTTCCAACTGTGTAGTATGGTTTGCAAACAATAGAGGGTTCGGCAGTAAAAATAGATCAAATAGATGGACATCAACATCACCCCCTGTCTATCAAGCAAAAAAATTATGAGTAAATCGCTATATTACATATTGATATCGTTCATATAGACAAACAAAGACATATCGTTGTCGTAGTTACTTTATAAATACAATTAGACGTCTCGTTAATTACCCACTGGTGATGATATTTGTTTTTCTTTTTTTATGATGATGGTCTTGTATTTTATCTAAGCCAAACCACTATGGTCAGGTAAAAAAGACTAGGTTTTCGTGAATGATTGCAGTTGTAAATGAAATCAATTTATATTTATGAAGTTACCACGTCAACGATACGTCTTTTTAGTCTTTATGAACAAAATCGATTTGTATTTATAAAGTTACCTCGATTTGAATCGTTGAGATATTCTTGATTTGTTCTTTACTAAATCTATACATCATGTGGCTTTGTCTATTGTTTTTCTTTATGACCATTTATTAATCAGTCATTTTGGCCATTGGTCATGATGTATTGTAAATAGATACTAATATGTAAGAAGCTATCGCGACAACGATATATCTTTATTTGTCTTTGTGAACGATATTGATATATAATATCATGATTTACTCATCAATTTGCAATTGTTACTATAATATTGTATGTGTATAAAACGTAAATCGGTATCATGTTGTAAATCACTTCGAATTTAGCTCAATTTTTTTGTTGAATTTCACGTCGATTTGCAGATGAGACAACGATTTGTTTATGCACTTTTATCATGATTTGTACTAATGCAGATTGTGATTTTCATCCAATTATACAAATCGTTATACACATGGCAGAATATATTAGAAAAATTGATACGAAAATGCAACATAATAACTTAAAAAATGATATTAACAAACAAAACAATATCTCACAAATCGGTATTATGTTACTACGACAACGATTTGCGATACATTGTATATACTGAGTGAATGGACAATACCGGATAACGTAGAGGACCTACCACACAATATGGATGATACAGTATATGTATAACGATTTGTATATCTGAAGGCTAGACGAGACAACGATTTTCACTAATTGTATAAGCACTGAGCAACGACGATTTACCTACGGTATAAAAAATGTAGCTCTGTAAGCTATATGAGACAACAATTTATACATGTGAATGATACATATTACAACGATTTATACATGTGAAAGATACATTATTAAACAGAGTTCACACGTGATTCCTTTGTTCAATAGCTTTTTGGATGAAGCCATTTTTTATGAACGGTGATCCACAAACTTATTAACAATTCACTTTTTGTGGCTCACGATTCATGAAAATGGCTTCATCCAAAAACTCTTTCTTATTAAGACCATCTAGTGTATAAGCATATTCACTTTCTGTTTTGTTAAACTCTTAACAATTACGACAATGTGGAAATTGGGTCATTCAAAGAGGCATGATAACTAACTTTATGGTAAGACTTAAACAGAATTCACACGTGATTCTTGTGTTCCATAGCTCGCTTTCCAATTAATCTGAGTCTGACATGAAACAGAATAATATAAGACACTACATTAAGTTTCACAATAAATACAAACATCCTTCCAACAATGATTACGTACCAAAATACTTGTAAAACTGAAGCTCTAATTCTAGAAAAACTGGTCGGAAGGATTGAATGTTACAACATTGAAAATTATGTTTGTAGGGTATTGTTGTATGTTAAAAATTACACAAGTTAGATACTAATAAGTTCCACATAATGCAATTTACATGAGAAGTAATATAATGTATTAGATACCTGTTCATGCGAAAGGCTTACTTGTTTTTACTTGGAGGTTGGTTGATTTTTAGACCTTTTCTTGCCAACCAATTATAGTGCACCCTTTGTCCTCCGACGACTGCGATCAGAGGCAGATTTTCTTTTAATATCCATCGCTAGGTGAAATTTTTCATTATAATCTACAATGTTCACTCCTGACTTGTTGAAGATGATGTTTATGCTTCAGCACAATTTCTCATGAGTGTCAAGAGAAGCATGATTTTCACCTCTGTTGTTCGCTCTCATTTTCTTGGACTGGTCTTCATGAGCTGCAATAGACTCATGGTGAATTAACTGCACGTTTTTAAGTAACTCCTTTGACGCTTTTCTCATGCATACATACGCTTCTTCACTTTTTAATGTCAAATCTGCAACATGCATAAATGACCTACACAATTGTTGGTAACAGGAGGCTATGCGACACTTCTCATCAACACCAGATTGACTCACATTATCTATATCCAGTAGTTTAATCTTTGCTTGTCTCCTCCATCTTCACATTAAATATGACTCAGGTATTTCCTGTATCCTCTCTTGATTAAATGCCTTTAATGCATGACAACATAAAACATCTTTGAATTCATACTTTTTGCACGTACATTTGTAAATACCCAAAAATTTTCACCTTCACCCACAAACCCTTTCCTCTTGCTGTTGGGACCCGCTCTCTGAATCCTTTAGGAAACCAGTTGGTTGATATATGAGCAGGGCTATTCATATCCCGAAATTTGCCTGAATTCAAACATTTCAAAATTCAATCTCCATTTTGGGCTCAATTTTAATCATCAATTCTTGTCTTCGAACAAAAATGTTCATTTCTTTGTCTCTGCCAGGGTCTGAGACTTTAAATTCCTCATCCAGAGTTTGTCATTTACATCTTATTTCATATCATTTTGCATCATTTTCTATCAATGCATGCCATTTTATCGCTTTGCATGTCATTGTAAGTCATTTTTGAGATCTAGCCTTCTGTTTTTTTTTTTAACTTTTAATCTAGATTCGATTTTTAAAACTTGTCATTCGAAATCAATTTAAAAAAAAACTTGGCTTTTTAAATTGACATTTTGCCATTTGTCAACACTCAGGACCTTATATTTTCCTTATACAGTGATCTGGATTCATTTGAAACTAGATTTTAACTTATCTTAATTATCGGATGCAACCTATTTAGGTGGTGTCGCTTCCGGATCCCTTCTTTCACCAAGATTTCTAAAAATTTAGAGTTTTAATCTAATTAGGACTTTGTCTTTTCACCTTTTTAACCTCTTTGAAATTCCATTTTGATTCTAAACCAGAAGCAGTCCTACCCTTTGTCCATTCCCCATCATTTTGGCCAAAATTTCAGAGTTTTTGTTGGACTAGGACTCTTTTTTCAGAATTTCAGTCAGATCAGGACTCTACTTTTTACTTCTATTTTTTCCTGTTTTCGAGAAAACTTTTCAAAAAAAAATCATTTTGGCCAAAATTCTAGAGTTTGAGTTGGACTAGGACTTTGTCTCAGAGTTTTAGTCAGATTAGGACTCTATTCCGATTTCATCCTTTATTCATGTTTTTCACATATTTTTGAAAACCTTCTTATCTAACTTTCAAAAAGACAAAAATCTTAGAGTTCAAGTCAAACTAGGACTCTATCACAGAGCTTCAGTCAGACTAGAACTTTGTCTTTCATCTCTTTTTTTACTAATTTTGAACAAAAGCTATCAAAATCTTTTATTTTGGTCAAGATTCTAGAGTTTTAGTTGAACTATAACTCTATTTCAAAGTTTTAGCCAGTTTAGGACTCTATCTTTCGTTTCTATTTTTACCTGTTTTTAAGAAAATCTTTTAAAATCTTTTAAAAGAAGTCAAAATGCTAGAATTTTAGTCGAATGAAGACCCTGTTCTGGAGTTTTAGTTGGATTATGACTCAAACTCTGACTTCAATTTTGAAAGAATCTTTCAAAAATCTCTTCATTTATCTTTTCTGAAACCAAATTTTAAAATTATTATGATTTTATCACAAAGTTTCATAATTCTCAGACTCTATTCTAGAGTCCCAATTGATTAGGACTATGATCCTCGTTTCGTAAATTGTTTATTTTCACCAATTTATGAAAAGATCTTTCAAAACCTCTTTGTTTTCTTTCAAAAAAACCCAAATTTCAAGAGTTTCAAATTTTAGGGGTTTGTTTTAGAGTTTCAATCAGTCTAGGACTCTGTTTTTTAAAATTTTAATTCTTGTTTGGTGATTTCAACCCTATTTCAAAACCCTTTTCAGTCTTTATTTCAACTTTTTCAAAACCCTAGAGTGGGGCCCACACAGTTGGTGCCATATATGGAAGAGTTTTAATCCATTTCGGACTCTGGTTGATTTAGAACTTCGGTTTTATTTTCAAACTTTTTTTCAAAAACTTTCCTTCTTAAAACCCTTTATTCCAAAAACTTGATTTTTAAATCAGTTTTCAACTTTCTTTAAGCGGGGCTCACCCTAAAAGGGTACAAAACCCTGATTTTCAATTTCATTTCATTTTACATCTTTCATAATTCAAAAATACAAAAAATATATTAGTTAGTTTAAGTGTTCTATTAAAGTTTTTGAGAAAAATCATTTTAACCCTTTGTTTTTAAAGTTTTAAAATCATTTTCTGAAAAAACAACTAGGGTCACTCTGGGTGGCACCACATTTGAGAGTGTTTGGGTTAGTTAGTGTCCTAATTTGGTTAGAAGTTTGAAAAAGTCAAAATTGATTTTAAAACTTCATTGTACTTTAGTGTTTTCAAACCTCATTTTTAACTTTTAAATTTAAGCTTTTAAAAATCAAATGTGGGCCCACAGAGGTTGGTGCCTCATTTGAAATGATTTCAGGGTTTAATTAGGACTCAATTAACTAATTAGTGTTGGAATAGATTTGGATTCTTCAAGAAAGTTGTCCACTTTAATTAGATCAGTTGGGAATAGTTTAAAAAAATTAAATGCTCCTAACTAACCCTAATTAAGCAACTTTGAAAAAAAACTATAAATAGGGACTCTATAGGGGGTCCAGCCCATGCTTTTCTCTCTCTCTCTCTCTCTCTCTCTCTCTCTCTCTCTCTTTTTAAAAATTCGTGGTGCTCTTCTCTCCTCCAACCTTCCTCCTTCCTCCATTGTTGCAGCCCCAAGGTAAGTTCATCTTCCTCTTCTTTTACTTTTATTTATTTATTTATTTTCTTTGCATTTTTACCATTGTCGCCCCTATGCATGACCCCTTTTTATTTTTTTATTCAAGATTCATGCTCCACGATTTGATGTCATGATCCATTGATCATCCATGCCGATTTTCATCTTTTTTATTCATCAAAATTGTTGATATCATGCTCATTATATTAAACGCCCGAAAAAGGATCGAGATTCGACCGTTTAATGGTCGAATCCTTCTTTTAATGGCTATATCAAATTCCAACCATGATTTTCCTAAAAATTTTTATTTTATTTCATCATATTAATATTTATTTTATCTAGTTAAGCATTAAATCCAAATTTGTTATATTATTTATTATTTTTCTTTGTTATTTTTCATGTTTATATCATTTTATTAATGCTTTATCGATAATCCAAGGATCTTAATCCTGGGCACGTGAAAACCATGTTATTTTATTTCAAAAAAATAAATTTTTTGTAGGGAAGAACTGTGCACATGTTAATGATTTCTTAAAAAAAAAATGGATTATTTTGGGTTCTATAACCTTATCAAAAAAATAAAAAACCGAACTATATTTTTTGTACCGTGAAAACGCTATATAAATTTGCGAACAACTTGCTGAGGCAATATCTCCCTTGTCGGAGATCCGATCGATAATTTGTAAGTTGCAGCATATTTCTTAACATGTCTAGTATTTTTTGTAAATTTTCTAAGTTTTTATATATCTGTTTGCTATCTTGCCTTTGTCAGAAATTAGAACCTGCTTTACAAAGCTATTTATCTAATGTTTAAACACTAGATCGACTTGTGCAGATCATATCTCCCTCACTGGAGATCCGATCGATGATCTGTAAAAAAGAGTATCTTTATCTATGTATCTACTATCATTTGCTAAAATTTTATAATTTTTGAACATAGTTTGATATATTTCTCTGTACCCAAAACTGGATGTATTTATTTCAACTTGTTATATATTTGCCTGAATCAAGCGTATATTGCCAAAACAATATCTCCCCAACCGGAGATGATTTTTTTTATCTGTAAAAAAAAAAAAATTGTTTATCTGTCTAGTATCTCTCTAATTTTTTTTTTTATTTCTATGGTGGTTTGATACCTGATTCAAATCTCACACTGTGACAGGAATGTGCCCGCGGGCAAAATTGTGTATTTTAAGATTTTATTCAATTTTTATATTCAAATGATATACAATATATACTTTTTTGAATGCAGTTTAATTTTAGGGTTATCAAAACTATCCATAACATTTTTTGTTAACTTTTGAATTCATTTGATATATTATTTGATTAAATCATGAAAACAGAGTTACCGCGGAGTCCTAATTCGAGTAAAACATTGGCAAAAATCATATTTTCATGATATTTCAGTTTTTTTATAAAATGTTTTATATTTGTAGGGTTTGGTCATGTTTATAATCATGTTGGGGTGTTCCATACCCGATTTGGTGTTTATTTGAATACATTTGAGCCCTAAATCCAAAGTTTCACAAAAATCTTTTCTGAAAATCGAGATCTTAAGGCCATAATCATGTTTTCTGAAGCGCTTTTATCATTTTCCCAAAATTTTGAATTTCAAATTTTTTTTTCTCATTATTTCTTTAATTTTACATCATCATTTATTATGTTTATCTCAGGAAAGCATGGAAAAGGACTTAAATCCGGATAAATTCAGTAATTTCCATATATTATTGGATAAATCCATAAAAGTTGACATATTTTTGCTAACAAATTTTCTAGTTTTGTAGGGGCATTCAAGAGAGTATTTTCTTTTATTGTCTTTTTCCTTTTTACGTAAATTATAATTGTAAGCAATTTGGAATAAAAATTTAATTTCTTGCTTAGAATAGGACTGCATTGCATGTAGTTTATTTCTTTCAATAATGTTAATGTGTGGTGAATGATTATTCTTGCATATTTCAAATTCACCATGGTCTGCACCAATGGCGTGTGCACTAGCTTTAAAGAGTTGATAAACTTGGTGGGTTTCATATTTGTTGTCATAGTCAGAATATGAACGAAACTCAGATTTATCATCTTTTTCTAAGCCACAAATGGTCTACACTCTTAGACATCTTCGAAAATCATTACAGATTTTCAAAGTTTTTCTAAATATTTTTCTACTTTTAAAATCAATTGGGTTATATTCAATCCATATCTGTGGCCACAGTCAGAGATATGAGGCAAATTTGTTCCATTGAAATTCTATAAAGCACATAAACTTCATTTTTCAGAGAATTTTCTCAAAATTTCTTCAAAAAATATCTTTTACAAGATTGCATTCATGAATCACTTAGGAATTAGAATGCATCATGAAAAGGGTTTCACAAGGCTACACGCCTCTCTTTTTGCTCAAATAAAAAATCCAATCTCAGAAAACTCATTTCTCAAAGTTATCTTGAATTTTCTTTAGGAAGTGATTTTCTCAAAGCATTAAGGCTTCCCTTTATTAAAAACGATTTTCAAAGATTCTCCAAGTACTTTTCTAAGTCCAATTCATGATTTTCTAAATTCCAATCTCGAAGTTCAAGTTCAAGAGGAATCAACTTTTCAAAACCATTGATTTTTTCCCAGAAATCAATTTTCTAAAAGACCTCAGGATTTCATAAAAATTTGATTCTTCGGAAATATTTTCTCAATAAGATTCACGATTTTCAAGATGTTTTCATTTACAAACATTTCCAAGTATTTTTCATTATTTGAAGCAAACATCATGTCTTCAATCTGCATTTCAAAATTTTATAGCACATGCCTGATTCTTTGTTTATTTAGGAATAGAACATCGATTTAGACAAGTTAAGCAAAGCAAAGTATTAGATTGATCATTGGTTCGATTGCCTCTGCTTTTAGTGCCAGGAACGGTTGAACCTCGTACCGACAAGCGAGTCTCATTCTATGGAATTTTCCCACATTTTAAAACGGAGGTGAGTTATTTTCAATTTTTTTTCAAATGTCAGTTTGACTTGCAAAAGTAAAAATTTGCAATTATAACGACATTCAACTATTTTGTTGTTAGCATTTTACATGACATGTGCTTCTTGTTTTTTCTGATGCTCTTGATCCTCCCATACAATATGATATTTGTGTATATTCTCAGTTTGCAACGTCCTTCTATGTTGCAATTCATGACTTATATAACCTCTTTCTTAATCAATTTAAATACAGTTAGTGTATACAGATCTGCAGGTTGCATCAATATTTTCATGCCCAAAGTTATAGGGTATGTATTGAAGCATTTCATATCTTGTTCAACTTCATTTTGTCTAAGACCGTATACAAATAATTCATATTGTTCTATGAAGCAAAATATTGTTTAACATGAATACAAGGTTTTCTTCAGTGTGACATGCATAGATTCAGCTCTTTGTGTGCTTATCATACCTGCACAAAAGTATTGTCTTCCATATGCCAATGCCCACTTCTCTTTTTCTGTATATAAATTTCGCAACCACATACAGTATTTAAGGTCGTACATCTGAATGATTTCCTCCCAATCAAGCATAAAGGTGAACTCGTTTATGCTCTCAAGTATACACTTTCTAAACTTTTTATCAAACCTTGTCTTCTGATTAAAAATGTGTGCTATGTTTTTTGTTGCATTTTAAAAGATATGCTACAAAATATGCGATGATGTGCTTATGGCCATACATGAGACACTGTAGCCGCAATTCCATGATCATCGTCTGTAAGTACAACTATAGGGTGATTTCCATTCATTGCCTGCGTAAATACTCTGAACAACCACTCAAAGCTTTCCTTGGTCTGGTCATACAAAAAACTTTGCCTAATATGAAACTCTGTGAGTGATGGTTCACTCCGACAAACTGCGCAAATGGCCATTGTTCAGTATTAATCTTCACAAACATATAAAAAACAAGCACATCATTTAAGCATTCATAATCTACTCTTAACTTTGAATCTACCCAAAACATATTCACAGTATATTCATCTTCATCCAGTTTTATTGCACTAAAGAAATCACGGTCAATGCTTGATTTCTTCTGTAAGTAATCAACCAAATAATGTATTTCTCCATTATTCATGTTATCTATCATCTTCCTTCTCAAGTGGTTTCTTAGATCCATATGTGTGAATGAGGCATTCTCGCAACCACCATCTATGTGCGCGCATAAATTCTATGTCTTCCTTGGTGCAATGCCGGTGCTATAAGTTATTTTAGTAATTGCAGTGTGCGCTTCAGTTACTTTACGGTATGACATTAGCATAGGAGTCATAAATGAAGCAGATAAATCATAGTTATGATCACTGATTAAAGTACGAACTACATATTTTCCATTTGGAAGTCTTCTTAACACCATTCTCGCTGGACATCTACATCTTGAATCTCGCTTGCTCCTTGTTGGATTTCCACTTGACTTCTTCCAACCTTCCTTAGAACAAACATATGTCTTTCTCACCATGACACCCTGTGTATTTTTTGACTAAGAATACCATCTAACACTCAAGCAAAATTTTAAAGCATAATCATTGTAAAATTTATATGCAACATCCTCATTATTAAACTACATTCCTTCTACGGGAACAGAGTCAGGTGTATTGTCATATAGATTCTCAGTGCCTGCACCTTTATCAAGTGTACTGTTGTGAATGACTACCTCATTATCGAATTGTATTTCTTCAGCTGGAACATTCAAGTCAAGAGTGAATTCAATGCCTTCACTCTTCTTATCATATGCATCATTAGTGCACATGTTCACTTCTTCATGTGTGTCATTAGTATAAATGTTTACTTCTCCATAACTTTCTAATGATTGAGATGAATCATCTTCATTACAATCAGATGATAAGCTCACCACTGTTATAAGCAAGATATCAATTTGCGTTAGCCATCACATACATTTACTACAATTTATTCAAGATGCATATAACAACGGATACCGATAAGGTTAAGCAAGTCAAAGAAACGATTGAATGTATCACAATATAAAAGCAACAACGATTTGTTATTTGCTTATACTAAACATCGAGTTGTTATTTACCATGCCAACAAAAGAAATGATTTGTTGTATATGTGTGTTGACGATAGTGATTCATGTGACAACGATTTAATTATATCTATGGGACTATGAAGCGATTTGAATAGAAATCGCTAAATGAGCAACGGTTTGAATATGGAAATTGTCACTCCAAGTGCACAACAATGTATTTCCGCATGCACACGTTCTAAAATTCTTTCTACAAATATCTTACAAATTGATACTAGAAAACACATAATATCTTACAAATCGATGTACATATCGCATAATATATTACAAATTGATACGGCAATTCAGCATAATAGCTTACAAATCAACACTACAAAACACATAATATCTTACAAATCGATATACATATTGCAAAATATATTATAATTCGATACGAAAATTCAACATAATAGCTTACAAATCGATATTAACAAACAAAACAATATCTCACAAATCGGTAGTATGTTACTGCAACCGCGATTTGCAATACATTGCATATACTGAGTGAATGAACGATACCAGATGGGGTAGCGACCCTTCCTCGCATCTGTAAACAAGCGTTCTTGTCAATAAATCTGAACGTCTTACAAATATCGTTAAGCTTTCAATAGTCAGAATGACAATATCCACTTGCAATAACAAAACAATACTTTAATGGCACTCGCGATGACATACGTTCTTCAATAATAGCATGATGACATGGAAATGTACTCACTATGCCTTAATGACTCTTGTTAGAATGTCTGTGCGTCGTTGCTTTCTTTCATACTGCCTAACGACAACGAAAAAGAAGAGAAGACTGTAAAAAGAGATGGCCGACAAATGCCCCTATGATGACCACCAATGATCGAACCAGTCGATCGCGAACCCGAGAATGTTTTATAACACAAGACAGGAACAAGAATGCGACAATGTGTTGTAACACAAGCTAAAAACCAAGACGAGAACCTAGACTCGAGACGACGACAAAGGCTACTCCAGCGACAGCAAACTACAGTAAAGGTGCGTCGTTAAAAGGAGCTCCTGTTACAGCAGATGGTGTAAAAGTTTACTACTTTGGATGAAAACGGAACGTTTGGACTTTAAAGAGTTAACATCATCCTCAACTTTCTAGATGGAGGACATTTTTGTCCTTGTCTCAAACCGTCGTTTCCCTTTTTTTGAATGGAGGACATTTTTGTCATTTTCTCAAACCATTACTCCATGGCGAGAATAGCAGGAAAGGGTACTTAAGTCTTTGCAATCACACCAGACTTCGATGCTACGTGATGCTAACACACACAAAAATACGAGCCCTACGTGATTATATACGTGGCGCTCATTTGGACCCCCAAACATGCACTGTAGCAAACACTGCGTCTTTGGAAGAGAGCACACAACACCCTCTCCATAAAGACTTATTGGAAACTTGTTAACACCAAATAAATAAGATAAATTGTAAAATGATACGGACCATTAAACACATACATGTAACTACTATTTTTTTTCTATTATTTGGTTATCTATCAAGAATACATTGTGAAATGATGATAGATTCGATAATACTTCTCATAAATTTTTTCCACACAAAGACAAATTGTAAAAAGTAATAATAATAATAATAAAACTAAAAAGAATAATAAATGAAATAAATAAAAACTCACATATACAAATCAATTGCAACTTATTGTGAAACCAAGCACGAGACCCCTTAGTTGGAAAAGAAGAAGGCAGAAAAGTTGTTCGATTATCGGACTAAGAGTTGTAATTCCTCAGTTTAACTAACTAAATAAATAAACACACGAAAAAAACAGACATACATGACAAACAAATTGATTGTATTCATGTATAATAACAATATATATATATATATATATATAAATTTAATTAATGAAACAACTAATTGCAATAAATTCCTACACGTTGCATACATACATGACAAACTAATCAATTCTATTCATGTATAGTAACAATATATATATATATATATATATACATATATATATATATATACATATATATATATATAATTTAATCAATAAAATAGTCAATTGCTATGATTTTTTATTTGTCTATGAGCACTAAACCTTTTTTCCCACTACGATCTCTTCGTCAGAGCATGCACTTTCTCTTGGGTATGGAGAACATCAAACTCTTTAGCAATGTTCATATCTACCCAACCACATAAACCTCACTTACATCTACTTCCTGAGGATGATCCACATTAACTTCAGCCCCTTAGTCGGGTATCTCCTATGTCCTCTTACAATTGCCACTATAGGTGACCGCATCTCCAGCTTCATTTATCCGGGCATTGAAGTTAGCAACAACATCATAGCCAACCAATGGACCAGCTTCCTCCTCCTTAGATACTTATGGGATGAGAGCCATAATTATGCCTACAAACTGCTCAACTTTTTCTACACATTTTACCTTAGATACAAGTCACTTTGAAATTTATAGTTGTTCACTATATGACAATTTAAATGCAACTGTATGTAATTATTGTTGGTGCATTTTTTTTTTAAAACGCCTGACAACCACATTTTTGACAAAGGATGTGACTCCCTCTCTACCCACTTATGCACACTAAGCCATGCTTCCAACTTATTAGGATAACTCAGTTCAGAGTTTTTCGTTGGCTTTTGTAATTGTGCTTGAAAAAATTCAAATGATACGGGTGTGATACCTTTTTTTATCAGTTATATTGTATTAATAAACATATTCAATTTTTCTTACAATAATAATACATAGAATATTGAAGAAGCATTGCAAAAAACAAGCAACATATTTGCATTTCGAAAAGCATTTTGAAAAAGGGAACACTGTGCTTACCAAAAATAATAAAAAAACATTTCATTTAAAGTAAAAAAAAGTGAACATTGTTTTATTCAACCCCAGGAGTTGGAGAAAGCCGATGGGCGGTACAATTTTTTTGCAAAAAGATATAATTTTTTAATTGTGAAGGGTAAAAGGGTCCTAATGATGACAAATATTTAGAATTTTGGACATTGAGAGAATATCGAAAATCATACGGTTTTTAGAGAATCGAGTAAAATTACTTGTACAGTACAATCATCATCCAAAAAGATAAACTGACGATGGACCACACTAGGACCTAGATAGCTCCCAATAGGGCTGGTAAATGAACTGAGCAGCTCATGACTTGGCTCAATTCAACTTGTCACGAACTTGTTTGTGATCGGTTCATATAGTTGGCGAGCCGAACCATGAGCAACTCATTTTGCTTAAACAAGTCGAGTCTAAACAGAGGGTGTTCAACTCGGCTCAACTCAATAGTGCTTGTATAGATAAATATATATTTTTATGGATAATATATATTTTGTGTAATATATAAAAGGAAGAATGCATAAAATATATATAAAAAGAAGTATGAATGCAATATATATATATATATATATATATATATATATATATATAAAATATAAACTACTAAGGTGTAGTTTATAAAAAGTTTTATATATTTTCAAGTATAATATATATATATATTATGTATAAATAACATGAAATGTTTTTACACGAGCCAGCTCGTGTTCGGCTCGTCTCATTCAGGGACACGAGCTCAATCTACTAGTAAACGAGCCGAGCCCAAACATGACATGTTCCGTTCGTTCGGCTCGTTTACCAGCTCCAGCTCCCAGTACACATCGGATCCGGACAGTGATCCGACCCAAAACCCTACCCGTTTCCACCACCACATGGAGAATCGGTTGAAAAAAACCAGCCCTCCCGTCACTGGGAGCATTACCACCAGCCGATCAAACCTTTTCCATTCCTTTGCTTTCTTGGGGGGCAATCCCAACTCTCCGATGGGAGCCTGAGACATCGACTTCCACCGGCGACCCACCATGTTCGAGAACTTGGTTCATCAGCTGCTCTCCGGCTATCTCGGCCGCTACGTGAAGGGCCTTCAGAGAGAGCAATTCAAGATCGCCCTCTGGAAAGGTACCCCAGTCCCCCCCTCCTCCATCTTCTTCTTCTTCCTATTCTTCATACGCGTGTGTATTGGTTCGCGCGGACTTATCCTTCCAATTTCTAGGTATTCTTGAACTGTACTGATCATGCTACGACAGTTCGATTCATGGTTTTGATAACATGAATTGTGGTTCACATCAATTTCTCGTCGTTCTATCAACCATTTGTTGGGTAATTTCATCGTAGTGCGCGGTTCTCTTCTTTGCGTATGTCTGTTGATCGAGTCTGGCCGTTATTTATCGAAACTTTTCTTCTTCGTTTTCCGATTACTATTATCATTATTGTTATATTGTTATTGGCTTTTTAGAAGCTGAATTCACTGTGGATGTTTAGAAATTGCATGCTTAGGATGGCATAAACTGTGGATGTTATTGGCTTTCAAGCGGTTGTTTCCGATACGTATATCTAATAAGAAACGGTGCTATGTTTTTGTTTGTGCTCTCATTGTGTTTTGTGTTGGCCAAACCTCTTTATTGTGGCAAACAGGCTCGATTGCTTGTACTCACCAAGGAAGTTTTCTAGAGGTTGTAAATGAAAAGGTTTCGATTCTTGTGGCAATGAAACCCCCTTATTTATCTATAACCTTTTGGTTTACTTTACTTAATCAGGAGTTTGTCTGCTATTCATTAGTATTTGGTGTCGATTTGAAAATATGGTGGTTCATTTAATTGCTTAATGTTCGGAGCACAGTTACGGGATTTCTGAGTTGCCGAGTTCCCAGAGTCCCATTCCTTGGGGTTGAATCTATTGAACTATAAATGGTCCTCACGGCATTAGAAAGCTGGATCATTGATTGCAGGTGTCTGCCCAAAAGTAACGATGCGGTTATATGACAACTCTTTTTTTCCCCAATAATTTTGCAGGCGAGGCAGTGCTAGAGAATGCTGAGCTGATACTGGAAGCATTTGACTATCTTCAATTGCCTTTTGCAATAAAGAAAGGTACCTTTGAATTCTCCTAAAAATAGAGTTTGCATTTGAAAGATGTTGGATTATATGGTCGCTGTCAGAGTATGTAGGAATCTTTTATTCTGTACCTGCCTGCCTGCGAAGGTTGCTTCCTACTTCACCTAAAGTTCGGTTGAATATTGCAATACATTTTGTTTTCTTCTTTTAACTTCTTTCCCCTAGATAGGAATTGATTACGTCACCCTGCCTTTAATGGAGATCATTTCTAATTCTTGGCAATGGTTTGTTTGAGGACAAATTTTTTTATTCATGATTGTTGCTGATTCTTGCTTGCTCAAGCTGTCATGGGTATGCTTGAGCATCGCTGTTATTTCTATTGGTATGATTCATTCGCAGCATGGCTTCTGGGAAATGAATGCATGTTATTTATCTGTTGTCTCTATTCTTCTAAATTGGTTACGTAGCTCCACCATGTTTACCACAAATTACACTTGATCATGGTCAGTGCACATAACTGGAGAGACAAGATTCGACGGTAATGAACTCCACACATTGTGGACTGTTCGTTTTTGGTTAGTTGGAAAGGTATGCATCTTAGCACGATGTTGATGCTTCCTCCCTCTCCCTCTCTTTTCTTTGCCCACACACCGGCCACACATGTGCAAATAAATTGCTAAAATTAATAACATCTATGGACATAAAATCAAAGAACAACAAGTAATAGACAAAAAATAACATGTTAAACACTATAAAACCATTATATTACATAACTTGCTCAAAAACATAAGAAGAATTGAATAAACAAACCAAACACTTGTCAATATAAGTAAAAGCTAAATAATTTAAACACAAATTAAAGTCTTAAGTTATTAACAATATCAAATAAGGACACATGCTTTCAAATTCATGATATATCATATATATTAACAAAAAATCATGATTTTATAGAAACATGAATTATATATTTATATATATATATATATATATATATATATATATATATATATATATATATATATATATATATATATATATATATATATATATATATATATATATATATATATATGAATGTGTACTTACGTACATATGTATTGTATGCATGGATATATGTATAAGTATGCATGTATGTATGTGTATGTCTGTGAGTGTGCGTGAGCACTTGCAAGAATATTTTATTCTTGTGTGTCTAAACTTTCTTTTATGGGCATGCTAAATATTTGGGTTGCTCTCCCAGGGAGGATTGGAAGGCTGAGTATCAAAATACCATGGACAAAGCTTGGATGGGATCCTATCATAATAAGTCTAGATGATGTCTTTATATGCACGTGCCAACGTGAAGATTCAGAAGTATGTTTCAATGATTTACTGTTTATGATAGATTCACTGTGTAACTTATTGGATTTAGCATTTTTCCCTAATTTCTCAAGTAACTGACAGTTTGTTGTTTTTAATTCTCATGACAGTGGAGTTTTGAATCAGTAGAACGGAGAGAATTTGCTGGAAAGAAAGCCAAGCTTGTTGCTGCGGAGCTCGCAAAACTTTCAAGGCGTGTCTGCGGTGAGTTCCTTTGGTGCCTCTCCAGATTTGGCTCTAAAACTGATGAACTCCAACTATGTTGTAGGGAGACAAAAGCAATTCTGACAGCATACACAAATTTTTTCTCCTAGATCTTTTTGTTGTAAAAATAATGCAATGATTTGTATGGATATTGAATAATGAGAAGGAAGGAACAACTTTCAAGTAGAATTGTATTCTATTTAACTGTTTGAGTCAGTAAGATATTCAGTTTATTCTTTCAACAAATTCTGCTTCATTTCTTATATTCAATTTGCGATTTATTGAGCTCCAAAGTTCAATGCACCAGATTCTGTTTACTTGAAACATATGTCTTGCTCTTTTTTAAAAAGGCTTTATGGAGGTTCAGAATATGCCTTCAATGCTAATAATCTAGTGAAATTTTGATATTTTGCAGAACTTAGACACAAATAATAGGGCTGCAATCTCACGATTCCCAATCCAGAAACTCGTGAGTCTTTCTTTGCTATATAACATGGATCAGTTACAATCAGTAATGTTACATAGATGCCCTTAATAAAACAACATCAGCCATATACAATAAAAGGGCAATAAGGGAAATTAAACCTGTCATTAAAATACACTCTGGATTGGATCTGAATCACATACACAACAAGATCCAACAATCATATATATCATGTTCCAACAACCTCCCTCAAGTTGTATGTGGTGATAACCATTGACAACTTGGATCTAAGATACCAAAACATTTGTTTTGTCAACCATTTCGTAAACGAATCAGCAATTTGATTTTCTGTCCCAACAAACTTAGCTTCTCGTTCCCCATTTTCAATCTTGCTTCTAATAAAATGATGATCTATCTCTATGTGCTTTGTCCTTCCATGATAGACAAGATTAAAATATATTTCGATATCACCTTGATTGTCACAAAACAATATTGATTTTGGAATCCTTTCACTTAAATCACACAACAAATACCTAATCCATGCCAATTCCGAAGATGCTGCAGCCATGGCTCTGTATTTCGCTTCAGTGCTTGATCTAGCTACTCCCTTCTGTTTTCTACTAGACCAAGAGACTAATTTTCTACCAATTGATCTTCTTTTATTTGGATCTCCTGTCCAATCTACATCCGAAAAGGCCATAAATGTAATCCATCTGCCAATGTACCTTTGAGATATCTCAGGATTCTCTTTAGAACTTCCATGTGAGTGACTCTTGGTAGATGCATAAACTTAAATACTTGATTAACATCATTAACTCCATAAACTACATCGGGTTTGGTGAAGGTTAAACATTATAACATTCTCACAATGCTCTGATATTCTGTCGGATTCTCATATAATTCACCATATTCCATTCTCAGCTTCTGATGAATTGGAGGAGTTGACAGAGACTTGCAATCAACCATAGCTGTTTTCTTCAGAAGATCAAGAGCATATTTCTGTTGTGTTAAGGTCATTTCATCCTCCTTTCTATCAACTTCTACACCAAGAAAAAAATTCAGCTTGCCAAGATCCTTCATGTTAAAACTTTCTCCTAGCAAGCCTTTGATTACTTCAATATGTTTCTTAGAGCTTCTTGTGACAATTATGTCATCAACATATATAAGAAGAACAATCATGTAATCTATACTTTTGTGAATAAAAAATGAATAGTCCAATGTGATCTGTAAAACCCATGTTTTTGAGTTTCTAATGAAAAGCTTTCAAACCATGATTGGGAAGCCTCTTTGAAACCATAAATTGCCCTTCTTAGATTGTAGACATAATCTTTTGGGTCATTATCATTATACGCAGGTAGTTGCTCCATATATACCTATTCTTTTAATGTAGAAATATATTTTTAACAACTCAAATACCAACCATGATCAATCACAAGAGACAAAATAACTTGAATTGTCCCCATTTTGACTATGGGACTAAAGGTCTCATCATAATCAAAACCATGCTCTTTTGTAAAACCTTTGGCAACAAGTCGGGCCTCTTTCTATACTTCCTATCAGGTTTATATTTGATTTTATAAATCCATTCTGATCCAACTACATTCTTATCTGGAGGTCGTTTCACAATCTCCCAAGTTTTAAATTCATGCAAAGCATTCATCTCTTTATTCATGGCTTCAAGTCACCTTCTACTTTGTGATGCTTGTGTGTACGAAAAAGGCTCAACTTGTTTTTCAATTTCTGCAAGAAACACTTGGTCTAGCTTACCCATTTATGGATTGGGTGACGGACTCTGCTCTATCTTCTAACTTCAGGCTGATTGAAGGTCATCTGTTTTTCTTCATTTTGAGAATTTCTATTTTCTTCTAATTGAAAGTCAATTGGATCTACGCCCTCCAACTTGGTTCTTCTTTGGTATACACACCCATCTTTAAACCATCCATCCATAACTTGAACATGGTTTCCCACTATCTGCTTAATCTGCTGGTCTTCATTTGACATATCAACATCCTGTCCTTGAGTTTCAGCCAACTCCCCTTGAGTATTTGCATTATTTATTCGATAAATAATACAACTCATCATTCAACCAAGGTTAATAATATTATTTTCTATCTGAATCTTGAGCAGATAGATTTGATAACTCACCCTGCTGAAATGAAACTTCATCGAAAACAACATTTCTAGATATTCTGATCTGCTTTTCATTGATGTCATAGCACCTAAAACCTTTATGATTATCAGAATAATTAATGAACTTGCACACATGAGCTTTACGTTCAAACTTATTTTTTGATGTGTCATCCACATGAACATAACAAGGGCAACCATATGCATGCAAAAGGGTATATCTGGATGCTTACCAAACAATGCACAATAAGGAGTCTTTTTATTCAGAATTTTCATTGGAAGTCTGTTTATGACATACACGACTGAATAAAAAGCTTCACTCTATAAATAAAAGGGAACTTTTCCTTCATGCATCGTTGCCAAGGCACTCTCAACTATATGAGAGTGCTTCCTTTCAGCAATCCCATTATGATGTGGAGAGTAAGGACATGACACTTTTCGATTGATTGCATTATTCTCAAGATATTCAATGAATTTAGTTGAGGAATACTCTCCACCACCATCATATTGAAAGTTTATAATAGGTATGGAGAATTGATTTTTGACTAAAACATGAAAGTTTTGAAAGATTCGGAAAACTTCATTTTTTATGCTTGATAAAATATATCCACGTGAACCGAAAAAAACCATCAATAAAAAAACATAATAGCGACTACCTAAGGATGAAGTAATGGGGGCAGGACCTTAAACATCAGAGTAGACAATCTCAAAAAGTTTCGAAGACCTTTTATTCAAAACATTAAAATGAACTACGTGACTTTTTGATAATTGACAACTAGGACAAATTGTAACGACCCCAACTCATACATTTGAAAAATGCGGATTTTTTTTTCTAAGAGTTGCGAAAACTTCTCAGACACCCGGGGTCCTTACAGTTTCAATTTCAATTGGATAACCACACACCACAAACAAACTTACCTTTATCATCCAGGACCAACCAACTAAACTCTTTTATTAATGAATCAATAAGAGTCTCATACTCAACTCAAAAGTGAAGTAACAACTGCAAGAAATAAAAAGAACTAAAAGAAACGAAAGTAGAGTCACTCTGTCCGTAAGTGAAGCAGTCTTAAGCAAATGTGACCCTCGTATTCCCTCAGAAGCGAGTCGACTTCACTGATCACCTGCGTCTGGGAAAAACCAATAAAAGTAGAGGGTCAGAAATCCGAAGAATTCTGCGTACAGGTTCCTCTAATGAATCAAATAAGAAAAAAAATATAAATAAGATCCATGTAATATTTTTGAGGAATACAGTTATAACCAATTCATAAGACAATGAACCATCCATGCAAATATAAACTAAACATTAAGCATGAGGGAACACGAAATAAGTAACATTGATCAAAATTTAATCAATAAGGCAATTAAATGCAAAAGAGATCAACATCATGCAATGATCAACATATAACAACCAAGGAAACAGATAAACATGCATGATCTAATGCATAGCAAGAATATGCATAATTTATGTGCAATGCATGAACCCTTTATTATCTTTCATTTAAGCTTTCATATTTCCATATGCATGTCCTATTAAATGCACACAACTTTTAAGTTCCTCTTTTGTTTTTTTTATTCCCCGCGGATACACCAAACATGTACAGTCCCCGAGGTCAAGTAGGGTTCCCGGGGTAGCTTAACACACAATTTGTATTTTATTACCGGGTTCCAAACTTAGTTCTCGACCGATATCAGGAAACAACATCATCCATCAGAACATTGGAAAACAACATCCAATGTCGGGGACACCATGAAAAACAGCTTCCACTGGCGCCACTTTCTTGGTATACCAAAACAACAACAGCTGTGTCAAAACACACCACCCACAGGAAAAGTGACAGACTCTCCCTAAAACCGTGGCCAGGAGAAGAATATCAATATCGGGTTCAGGGGCAACAACAACGCACACGGAGTTTTTGTATCCTCACAGTTTCCCCAAACCGCAACATCCAAGATTGCCACACTAAAGCAGAGACATCAAGGAGGCATGAATTTCACTCTTCTTTACTTTCTTTTATCTTGTTATTAATATATCTCTTTTACATTTGCAAATCAACATGCAAATGTTTAATATCATAAGCTTGCAAAACAGCATGCCAAGCTCTTCATGGGACCATAGTCCGTAGCAACAAAAAACAGTGCAGTAAAAACCATAATATCACTTCTGATTTGCGCAATGCATCAAAATGACTAAAACAGAGAACACTGGTTTTCAGGGCTCACCCAGCCCCTGATGATCTAATTGACCATCAATGCCCTCATAAGCAAAAAAAATCATAAAGAGTATGCCACTTATGCATTCTTTTCACACGTTTTTCAATGCACATTCATGTATGCAAGTTGTGCATGAAACAATAATTTCATAAGCATAAGCATAATTTCACACACCTACATTAAATGCATGCTTTTATGCCATGCACATACTCATGTCAAATGCAAGAGTTCATTCATGAATCATTCCAATTAAAACATGCGAACAACCATGCGATTCTGACCCTACGAAGGCATCTAAATTCCATATGTGTATATGCACAAGTACACTCGCTTACAACAATAATTTCGAACAAGTATTACTTATCAAGTTTAAGCACATAAGAAATATCACCCCTTTGTATGCATATGATTAAGTCTAATACACTTGGCATGTTTTATTCCCATAAGCAAAGAAAATTTGGACAGATCCACTCCAAATTGCATATTATATATATATATCCCTTTTTGTAAAAGAATCGCTGCACCCATGATAACAGAAAAGTCAGATCATATTAGGGTGTGCAGTGCTTAGGTGTAGTCATTCACAACTGGGTTCCCATTCATGAATCATTTTGAACTGACAGGTGTGCGCACTCATGAAATCATGTACAAGTAACAACACATAAACTCTTTCGAGTTACACATGCACATGGAAGTAGCTTTATATAAGGACAATGATCAAGCATAAGGTACCCATTCTAAGCATGTGACTCTCTCATTCCTAACATGCATAAATGCCATATTTATTACAATAAGGATGCTCTGCAAGGCACGATTCTTGTAATTGCCCCCCCCTCTTTTAAAGACTACAACCCGATATCGGGTTTTAAAAACCCTATCGGGTTACGGATTCGGGTCGGGTCCGACCCCGGGTCTAAGAGTTTTTTTTTAACGAGAGTGCCGGGTCTGCGACCTGCGACTCAGGATCCAAACCCGACCGCGACTCTGGACCCACGCCTCCCACTCGATATTGTAACGCCCCAAAATCGGGGACTTGAAACCTTTTATGAAAAATGTTGAAAGCTTTGAAATCAATCATTTATCAGAGTTTAAAACAGAAGTTCAGCGGAAGATCAGGTTCAAAACAACAAGTCCCTAGACCTTGAGCACATTACAACCAAAAGCAGATTCCCCCTTACAAACCGATTTGCAGTTCAAATATATATTTTATTGAAATGAAAAGAAGAACCACATTTTGGTAATACAATTTTAGAAATGCAGAGTTATAATCAAAAGAGATGCTTTCAAAGAAACCTTATACCGCATCTATCAAAAGTATCCCCAGGAGCGCAACGTCAGGAAAGGGCATTGCCTTGAATGCATCGCGTCATCATGCCATCGCAAGCTGTCTCAACCTGTTCACCACTTGCCCATGAAAATGGGTCAGTCACACAACAGACTAGTAGGGGTGCAAAGGACAAGAAAGAGCAGAAGCTGCAATAAGTAAGATAAACGCTAGCTCAAGCAGAAACAAGCAAGACTAGCAGATCTAACCAAATGTGCTGTGGAGTAAGCAAAGCTCTAGTAAAGCAGACAGCTACGTAAAAGAGCATGAAGGATCAGAGTGCTTGAACAGACCACTATAGCAATCTCACAAATATAATAGGTGAAGAGTACTAACTCTATCCACCAGTCAAGCAAAGCAATTACATAAGACAGGTACTCATAACAACACTCGTAATACATATACAAGTACCATAGGATGGCTCAGTCCATCGACAAGCGATTACATTAATCGGGAGGCACAAGCTGTTGCATAACAAGCAATTCATAAGCTACACAAGATAAACAATCAACTAGTATGAGAATCTAGTTATTACTAAGCAAAGAACTGCGTAAGCAGTTTAACCAACAAGGGTAACGCCTCGACAGACGTACCTAGCTCAACGAATAGCATACCGAACTACCGAGCTAACAAGCAAGCAAGCAACACACGTCACAACATGCATATCTCATGATCATGTGTATAAGTTATATCTTGTCTCATCACTGAGCAGGCCGTTGTGGGTACGCACAAGGCAAAACGTAGAAACATCCGAGAACGATTCGGGAGTCCATTATGCTATGTATTTTATTATACCCCGAATGACTGACTGAGTCCGCTTCCTAAGGGGACGGTCTGTGACCAAGAGAGTAAATCCCCAAAGGCAAACAAAGGCCCAATGGATGCGCATCCGTACTTCTGCAGAAGTGGCTCAAAGGATTTTCCCTAACCTCCGATGACTGGGGAAGGTCGGATCTTTGCCCGAGATTGCCACATATGGCTGTCCATCGGAGTTTTGTACCATCCATCCTCTCTCTTGATGAACCGTCCCGAATGAGCACGACAGAGGGTTTCTTAACCGCCGTCCCATTCTCATGCTCTGGTCTTTCAACCCAATCGAGCATCTTGCCTGTGAAGGCGCATGATTATTATTTAGGTGAGTTATACGCGCCATTGCGCGTTCGAGGCAAGCACACAATTCACATCTTACTCACCGCAGTACGCATCGTAACTATTCACATATACAATCACAATGAAAAGGGGGTTAATCCCCAGTGAGGTTAGAAACATCACTCTTGTGATCTCAAACACATGCCATTGCATGTTCGAGGCAGACATAGACCTCTCATCCTACTCATCGTAGTACGCAACGTACCTGTTCCAAAGTACAACCACGATGAGAGGGGTATGAATCTCTCGCAGGAAATCCCAATGCTTCTACTTTATAGAAGCCTGCAGTAAACTCATTCCACTTCCAACTGATCGTGCTCGGGTCCTTTAGACAATTGCGAGCAAACTGCCTATTAGGCGAAAACAACATAACAGGATTAGCTTAATGTGTCAATACACGCTTAGAGGTTACTATAGACCTCTCGTTCTGCTCTCGTAGCCCAAACATATCGTATGCGACTAAGGGTACAACTACAAGAGGAGGAACATGGCTCCTTCGTAAGAGATCCAACAATACCTTCACAAAGGAAGGCACTACAATCTTGGTTGAACCAGAAAGCCTAGAAACTAGGTCTCGCATTAGAAGTGAGGTAACGTCGATCTAGTGATGGCGCAAGTACCTCGCTAGGATCCCCGCCCCTATTCGTGCTCAAGATCCTAAATAAGGTTATCTAAGTCGTATCGAATAAGCAAACTAAGGTTGTAACACATCTATCCCAAATACATCAATTTGGGAGGTCCGACCGCTACCTCTGTTTTACAAGCTATACATCTTGAAAATAGGTTTGCACCTAAGACGATGTCTTTTGAGAACTGAAGTGCGTAAGTGTGTGTCGTGGCTTGTAAGCCAAGTGAGACGATATACACTACGCACTCGAAGTTGCACTCAGGGAGTGCAAGCTGACAAGAGGCAAACTCATGCACATACTAAGGCAAAACGAGGGACAAGACTCGATGGGTGAAGCCGCACCGCGAGGGTAAAACGCTAAAGCTCCACACGAGGTATGAGATCATACCTCGATCATCGTAACGCACAACCAGGCAACTACGCAAGCGATTCGTGAGGTAAGAGACCCTATACTGACCACGCAAGTGTAAAGGACGACTCACGAGGCATAGGGTTGCACCTCGATAGATCGATAAGCGTAAGCAAGAAAGAAAGCATACGACAAAGATAAGAATACATGCATGAGCAAGACAACAACAAGGTAAGGACGAACACAAGAAAAAGGCAAGTGCAAGAGCAAGCACGACAGTACAAGAAAGTAAAGTGAGAAGCAAAGGCCATGGCGCATAAAGCGCGGGGCAACAAGTAAATGCAAGAAAGTAAAGTGCAAGAACGTAAAGTAGGACCAGGATTACATCCTGGAGAACAAGGCAGACATAAGCAAGTAAATGCCAAGGCGCAAAGCGCGGGGCAGCAGGAAAGTAAAGTGCGAGAAAGTAAAGAGGACAAGGATCGCGAAACCACGTCCTTGAGTTAAAAGACATGGAATGTAAAGACGGAAATAGAAAGCCTAGGCACATATAGCGCGACGGCGACAGAAAGGAAAGTGCAGAAAAATAAAGAGGACAAGGATCGCGAAACCGCGTCCTTGAAGGTAAAGACATACGTATATACATTATACGTATACATATATCGTCCTCTTTTAGTTATCTTCCTTATTTTAGCATTTATCAGTTCATTGTCCATTCACGCAAGAATCCTCTACCTTAAGGGGTTGCGGGTCCTCGTACGCATGCAGCGTAGGCAAACAAGAGCTCGAGCCACAGAGGGCGAGCTGGATCCACCGTTCAACCTGGAGATCTTAGAACGTTAACATATGCCGAAAATAAACAAGCAACAAGGCAACAAGGCCTCCCTGCCTGCACGAGGCCGATGCAAAAACTCTGCACCCTGCAGACAGGGGTGCCAGAGGCAGGGGCCTCAACCCTGCTTGGCAACAACAGCAGAAGCAGGGAGCAGGAGCTCCCTGTCTGCCAGGCACAAGGAAAGGCAGGGGAGGGAGCAGAAGCTCCCTGCCATACCTGCCACAACAAGGCAGGGGGGGGACACCCCCTGTCAGAACACGAGACAGGGGCGCAACCCCCCGTCGACAGCAAGAACAAGGCAAGGGGACAGAGCCCCTTGCCAGAGAACAGTAGAGGTGCAGGGGACAAGCCCCTGCTCGAAAACAAGAAAGCAGGGGGGCTTCGCCCCCTGCTGGCACAACGCAGGAGGCAGGGGGGCCTCGCCCCCTGCCGGCACAATGCAAGAGGCAGGGGGATAGAACCCCCTGCCAAGGAACAACAAAGAGTGCAGGGGGGCTCCGCCCCCTGCAGAGGAAAATAACTGAAGGCAGGGGGGGGGGGCTAACCCCCTGCCGGCAAGCAACACAAAGGCAGGGGGCCCCTCCCCCTACCAAGAACCAACAAGGGAGCAGGGGGGGCTCGCCCCCTGCCAGAAAACAAATGCAGGGGGGAGCCTCGCCCCCTGCAGGCAAACACCAAAAAGGGACAGGGGGAGAGGAACCCCTGTCAACAAAACAAATGGCAGGGGGAAGCGGAGCCCCCTGCCAACCCAATCAAGCGAGAAGAGATGGGGGGTGACAGGGCTCGATCGGTCCCTGCCGACACACCCCGAAAGCCCAAGGTGGTGGCAGGGACTCGGTCTCTGCCGACCCACCAGCAAAGAGGCAGGGGGGGTAACCTCCTGCCAAAACAAGCGACAGGGGGCTCAGCCCCCTGTCAACCAAAAACAAAGGGAGGCAGGGGGTTTAGCCCCCTGCCAACAAGAGGTGACGACAGGGGGCTCAGCCCCCCTGTCGATCCACCCAAAACAAAAGAGGAAGAGAGAGGGGTTATACCTCGAACGACCACGGCAACGGGAAAAGTCGCTGGTCGTCGGGGACGCTGGCTGCGAGTCGCCGGCGACAGAAAGGGGAGACAGCGAAGGGGCGGCCGACGCTGCCAGCTGCCGAAATGCCGGCGACTGAAGGGGGAAAGAGGCCTCACGGGAGCAGAACAAGGGGGAGGCGACGATCGCCGGCGGCTGCAGCACCTAGGACGGCGGCCGTGGCTGACGGCGAGTCGTCGGTGCTCGAGGTCGCTGGTGGCTGAAGGGTGGTCGGTGGCCGGCGCAGTCGACAACAGATAGGGGGAGACCTGGAGCGAAGCTCGGGGGCCACCGGAGCTTCGACGAGGGTTGTTGCAAGCAAAGATCGTCGTCGATGGCCGCGGATGTCGGCGAAAGGGGAACGGAGCAGAGATCGAGCGAGGAGAGAGAGAGAGACAACGATCGGGGACTCACCGGAGCTGGAGGGGAAGCGGCCGGTCGGAATCGCTCGCCGGCGTCTCCGATTGCCGGCGGGAGCGTGATGGGGGCGGTGCAGATGAGAGAGAAGGGGCGAGGGGTTTTGCCCCTCGCCCGAGACGCATGTGACTTTTTAAGTCACAAGCTTCTCGAACGATCGAGAAGCCGGGTCCGAGTTCGGGCTCGGGTCCAGCTCGGATCCGGGTCCGAAACGGCGGACCGACCGTGACACGTGTCCGACACGTGCAGGGCATGTGTCTGACACGTGTCCGACACGGATTTTTTTTTCACGGGTCTTTACAGATATGGATCCACGGATTGGATCCAATCGTGGATCCCCTAAAAATACTCGTATAATATATATTTTTATATATATTTAATCATTTATACGTATATATAGGGTATTTTACCTATATCCATAAGGACCCTATCTGGGTCTTGGATCCGGAATGTGGATCCAAGCCCATTTATGCATTATATATATAGCTATCACTTGAATAATTCTCTTAATTAAAATTTTTGCACTTATATAAGTACATATAAGTTTATACGAGATAAATATATATGTAAAGACCCCTTTATGGGTCCCGGATCCACGACTTGGATCCCAGGCCTAAATCACATTGTGATGAAATTTTATATTATAAAATATTTAAATAAATGCCTAAAAATTTGTGGTTATTACACAAATGACCTTGTTTCAGAACTCAAACTAGACTTAGGAATTAAACCATTAAAGATGAGCCTTTCAACAAAGGAACAACTACAATGACCCAAACGACTATGCTATATAATTGACTTATTTTCATCTGATACATTAAAAAGACAAGACATCTGAGACTCCAACACGGGCTTCAGAGCACGAGTGACAAGCTTTTGGGATGGATCCTCTCTGAAAACATACATGTTTCCAACATGTTCTCCCTCAACAGACGTCTTCTTCTTGTATAGGTCATTGACATAAACAAAGGAAGGTGCAAATACAATACATGAATTTGAATCATCAACTAATTTAGAAACAGAGTCTGAATTCTTCTTGATATTTGGGACTAAGAATACATTGAAGAGATTAAGAGGAATAAAGTTTGACAAAAGAAGATTAAGACCTGAGAGAGCTGCCAACAATAATTGCTTGTCTACTGTGTTTTTCCCTCTAGAAATTTGTCCTTCACCAATCTGTCTGGAAGTATGGGTCTTATTCTGATTTTTGTTCAGGGAAGGCACTTGTGAATCATACCTTGGGTCATTCTTAAACCAACAGTTCGCTTTAATATGTCCAGGTTTCTTATAGATGTAGCAAGTGGGAGTACCTCTACTTGGGTTGATTGGAGGAGTATTTGGCTAGGTAAATAATGCACAACCTCCTTGATTTTCTCCACGACCACGTCCTCTGCCACCCCTTTGTCTTTCTCTCTTCCTATCACGACTCATACCAATAGAGAATACCTCATGTGAGTCTCCTGCATTTGTATCCTCTGCCAAGCTTTTAAGAGTGTTCTCATAATTTAGAAGTTTTGTCCTTGTATCATCAAGACAAAGAAATGCTTGAAGATTTTGTATCGTGGACAACACATGATATCAAAGTCCCAACCCGAGAAGAATTTGCTGCACAATGTCCTTCTTCTGAATTTCTAAACCAACTAGAACCAGCTGATCTGTAACAAACTTTACTTTATTAAGATATTCCATAATACTCATGATTCCCTTCTTGAGGCTATGAAACTCATTTTTGGACTATGAAATTTGCGAGTAAGTGTGCGCTAAATGTGACCATAAATTTCCAGTAGTAAAGTCGTCAAGTATAGCAAGAAGAACCTCATGAGACAGAGTAGATGTAATGTATGCAACTAGGGCTTGATCCCTTCTCATCCAAGTAACATATTATGGATTTCTGACTGCGGTGGTGGACAGTACAACCCCATTGTAATCTTTCTGGTCCTTCCTAAGGTATTCTCGAGGAATTGAAATAGACCCATCGAGATGGTCTGAGAGGTCATGACTCTGAATAAAAGGGACAATTTGACGTTTCCACGTTAGAAAATGGAGTTGGCCAACTTTTTGGACACAAGCTGATTAAGAAAATTTGAGGACAAAATGAATTGAGAAGAGTTTGCATCCATATTTTAAAAGGCGCAATATATGCTGCAAATAGCTCTATAATGTTCAGCCACGTTTTTTTTGGCTGATAATGAATAACAATGACTACAACAACAAAATTGGGCTCCTGACAACTTGTATCAAAAGTATGTATGCAAACTAACAGTGACTAAACAGATTATTTTCATGAAAACAGAACAGATCCAAATACAAAAGGCAATAAGATAGACCTAAAGAAACACAATCATATCTGAATGGATTAAAGGTCGAGGCCTTGTAAATTGAACAATAGAGAAATCAGATCCAACGTGATCTGAATAAGAAAAGTAAGAAAGTAACAGGAAGAAAAGGAGATTACAAATCAGATCTGACACGATCTGATTTGATGGATTTGATTAAGAGGAAAAAAAAGGAAATAAAAAACAAAACAAAACAAAACAAAACAAAACAAAACAAAACAAAACAAAACAGATCTGACGTGATCAGATCTAATCTGATCGGGAATCAGAACAAAAGAAGGAAGAAGAAAGAAGAAAGAAGAAAGAAGAAAGAAGAAAGAAGAAAGAGAGGAGAAGATTTAGAAAAATATAGCTGACCGACCTTTCAAGCTGATCTCGACGACCACAAGTTGATTCCTCAAATGCTTTGATACCATGATATTTTGCAGGACTTAGAGACAAAGAATAGGGTTGCAATCTCACGATTCCCAATCCAGAAACTCTTGAGTCTTTCTTTGCTATATAACAGGGATCAGTTAGAATCAGTAATGTTACATAAATGGCATTAATAAAATAACATCAGCCATATACAATAAAAGGGGCAATAAGGAAAATTAAATGTCATTAAAATACACTCTGGATTGGATCTGAATCACAAACCCAACAAGATCCAACAACCATATATATCACGTACCAAAACATTTGACCTAGTATGTGTGGGTTCATTGATTCTACAGTAGTCTACCATCCTACATCACTGTCTTTCATGTGCAATTGAAGGCTATTCCATTTATCTAGACCATTCCCCATGTCTCTGGTAGTCAGATTAAACCTTCTACAAGATGATCCAGGATCATCTGATGCCTTTTGTAAATATTTGGTTCTGCAGTTTCAAAGGCAAATGCAATCACCATCCTGGCACTCCATCCCACATATGCAGTGAAAAGTGATTGTTCTACGTGCCCATGCGTGAAAAACCTATTGCATCTTCTGAAGCACCACTATTTGTGTGATGGACACAAGCAGTATGTAGTCAAAAGTGATAGGCGGTGTCTAGTCAGTAGAACCCTAAAAAGACTAGCCAAGGACTAGGCGGGACTAGTCGGTACCCCAATTAGAATATAAAAAAGTATACAAAATATACATATGTTTAATACTTTTACTAGTAAGAAGTTTTCATCACACAAGTACAAAATTACACATGCTTTCACAAAATATATTAATATACATAACCAAAATATACATATATATAATTGTACACACACACATACACATATATATTCAATTATTCATAACATATGCAGTATAATCAGCAAAATATGCTTTCAGCCTTTCACAGAAGCACATTACACATACATATATAAATAACATATTACATAATCCATAATACTAACCATGCATTCATGCTTTTATAGAAAAATTCATCAGCAACAAAGTAACACACACATATATAAAAGAACATAATCAATTAAAATTAACTGTGCATGCTCTCAATGTTTCACATAAAAAATCTCAAAAGCAAAGTAACACAGACACACACGTGTATATATATATATATATATATATATATATATATATATATATATATATATATATATAAGCATAGTCACACACACACACACATATATATAATTATATATATACAAAAAAATAACAGAGTATATATAATAATAATAAATGACTAAACTGCTCTCGTGCCTAGCCGGGGGCAGCTTAGTTGCCAAATAGATGCCTTAGTCGGTGCCGAGGCAAAATTGGTACCTTTTAAGATACCCACTTAGGAATTGCAAAGCCTAGGCGTTTTACTTATGCCTAGACCGACTAGTCGGTGCCTAGTCAGGGCCGTTGACTACATAAGCATGCTAATTGTTACTTGAATACCATGTGTTATTCCAAGTTTGCAACATGTCATCGTTTCCATTGCTTTTTAGGTTGTACTATCCGTATTATTCATGGTAAAGTTATTGTGGTCCATTCACTTTTCTCCTAGGGTACTCATGTAGTTCTGAAGGCAAAATCAGTTGCCAAAGATGAGTTTAATCATTAACATTCCCCCAGTGAAATTTTCTTCACAAACTGAAAGGAAAAGTAGAATTAAGGGCGTATTTGGTGTATCAGTTGTGTTTATATATATATATATATATATGTATATTGGTTATTCCTACTGTCTATATGGTGTGGAGAGTGCTGATTTACATATTTGAAGCTCTGTTTCACAAATCAGAACCCACTGATGTGTTCAGCATAATATGATTTTATGAGCATTGAAATTTTTGAAAATTATAATCAGTAGATATTTGAAGCCTTATAAAAACCTGTTCACATGTCATAATTGGATGATGTAAAAACTGATTCCTGCTAAACAAACCATGTAGATCACATCTATAAGATCAGATTCTAAAAACAGAACCGAAAAATGAAAAAAATGGAAAATTAAGACTGTCCACACCCCCTACCCTGGTAGAAGGAGCCAGTCACTATCTCTCTCTCTCTCTCTCTCTATATATATATATTTATATTATAGTAATGATACAGTGCTCCAGGAGACTGCGAATATTCCATCATCACAACCTTTGGAACATGTGATTGTTCTGTATATGTAGGTTTTTCAGTCAACGGCTTACGAAGTACCAAACATGAAATCCTATTTTTATGTCCAAAAAACATGAACGAAAGCATGATTCCTATCAAACAGACTATGCTAAATACATTTATGAGGTCTGTTTGAGAAGATGCCGCCTATACCCTATGGTTTCTAGTAGGTGGATGTTGGTGCTCCTGGAGAACCCTATGATCATTATGCATGTGTAGTGTGTTTGTATGCCTGCACTGATGTGTGTGCGCGACTGCATGTATGTGTGGGTTGTGCTACTTGGATGAGGTATTTTATCTTACCCTTTTTGTGGACTAAACATTCAGAATGATTGAAATGCATAAGGATATTTTTCCATACTTTTTTATTTACATAAAAAATTGATATGTCATTTCTTTTTTGCCAGACAATCAATCAGGGCAATCTTTTATATCATACATTTCTGCGAAGGTATGTGCATGTGGCACTAAACATGATCTAGTTTTGTTGTATTGTCCTCATGTTTTAACTGCATGGGGTTCCTTGCTTATGCTTCACCATGTTGGATGTAGAAGTTGGTGTCTCTATTTAACTATCTCTATTAATTTGCTATTGATCCATTTTTTATATTCTATTTTGGAGGTGGAACCTTGTGGAGCCAATAAAATGACATTACGTTGAAATTTATATTTTGCAGATACTTGACAATATTCAAGTCTCTGTTCGAAAGGTTCATGTTACTTTTGTAGATGGAAGTACTGACTCTTCTGTAAGTTTCTTGACATAACCATGTTTTCAAGAGACTCTTGCACACTAAATTCTTTGGGTAAATAGTCATTTAATATGTTTCTCCATTAAATGAAGGTCTCGTGAAATTTGGAAAGCAGTTATTTCCTTTTAATTAATATTGTGCAGCAAACATATTCCAATGTAAGTGGAAGAAAAAAATTAAGTGGAGAAAACAGTCCTATCTTCTGGCATGTTGAAAATTTCAACAAGACTTTGGATGAAATCTGGAAGGAGTTTTAGAGTGCTTGAATGCGGAGACGAAAAAATGGCCAGAGACAGTTTGTCAATGTGACATTGTCATTTCTGTTAGTCTGTATTTCTTTTGTGTCTGATTGAACCAGGGGAAGATCAGATGTTTCTTTTTTCTTTTTTTCCCCGTGTTTGATTTCACCTACATTGAAAACTAGAAAAATGAGAGTTTGTGAACTGGAGTTAGTCAAGTCTGGATCTGTCCATTTACAAACATTGACGATCACCAAATAAGTCTCTTCCTATGTAATTTTGGTACTTCTACCAGCCCTTCTCACTCGTGTTGTACCCACATTGATATTTGGATACTTTGGGTATGGGTCAAGTGAGTTTTGGACTTGACTCGTTTCATCCATTTCATGATCCAATTAATGTATAAATAACACTTGGGGTCAAATTAGTCCAATGTTCGCTATATACTTTTTCATTATTAATTGTTAGTTAATTGTATATCTTTAACATGTTTTTGACCTTTAGTTCGTATTCACAGTCTACGACTCCATGTGTAGAGAATTTTGTAAAATATAGTACAATCTGTGATATATATATATATATATATATATATATATATATATATATATATATATATATATATATATATAGGCCAGGGGTCACTTCCTAAAATGGCTAAAATTGCTCACGTTTAGGATTTGTTGAAGCCCCTTTGCATAAAATTCCCACATGATATGCAAAAAGACATTCTATATTTTTATATTTTCTTCCTTTCTCCTCTCATCTTATATCAAATTTCATACTTTTTTGTAATTAGGTGTAACATCTTCAGTTAACATGGTTCCTTTATATTTTTCTTGTGATGTATGAGGTATAAGATCTTCAGTTTGCATAGTTCATTACTTCCAATTCTAAGTTTAGACCTTCTTGGACTGCATTCTCTTTCAGAGTTATCTGACTTAATTTTGTTTTCCTGCTACTTTGATCCCCTTCTACCTTTTTAACCTCTGTATTCTTTAAAAAGACCTTGTTTTCTTGCTTAGATGAAAAAAAACATTTCTTGAGTTTGGGCAACTTATCTAGCTTAGATAAAAAATTCATTTCTTGAGTTTGGGCAACTTGTCTTTTACTGTTAATTGACAAATAATCTTTGCTACTCACTGGGAAAAACTTACAAGATCAAGCCAGAAAATGGTTAAGCAGAGATGAAAACAATATGCCATATAGGTAAAATATGGTAGAGAAGAAAAGGGGAACGAACAAAACTGCTCGAATTAGAACCTAGAAGCCTATTTTCATGTGGAACAAAAGTGGACAGATGGATATTGCCATCCTGCTTTAAGTATTCGGATTCTATTTATATTATTTAAAAAAACTGACTTTTAATTAGTCTATGCTTCAATTTATACTTACAAGTTTTTTTTGTGAGAGGATTCCAGGGGCAATTTGCTTTTGGTTTTCAACTTTCTAGCCTCACTGTAATGGCTGATGACAGACTGAAGGCAAATGCTAGTGGGTAAGTGCATTTCTTCTCCTTCTCTCTTTCTTTTTTCCTTTTTCTCATATACCGTCTTCTTCTTTTATGCTTATCTCTGTTTAACTCTTGGCTTAACTATATCAGTAGGGGTCTGAAATTGGATGGTGCTGAATGTTAACTGACACATGACTATTTTGTCTTGATGCACGTTCATGCATGTTATGGCATATGATCTATGCAATAGTTTCCATCTGTAAAGGATGTCTAGGCTGTAAAAGGTTTGACTAAGATCAGAACTGGATGCACCCAAGTTAGGGATGGCAGTGGGGCGGGGCGGGGCGGGGGACAAGGTTTCCACCCCCGCCCCGCCTCAAAATTTTATCCTCCACCCCCGCCCCGCCTCCGCGGCGGGGATGGATTTTATCCTCCACCCCCGCCTTCATCCCCGTTTCATGTCCTCCACCCCCGCCCCGTCCCCGTCCCCGTCCCCGCCCCGTCCCCGTCCCCGCCCCGCCCCCGCCCCGTCCCCGTCCCGACCCCGCCCCCGTCCCCGACCCCGCGGGATGAGCGTGCTCGTCACCGGCGCCGCTGGCTTTGTCGGCACCCACGTCTCGCTCGCCCTCCGGAAGCGCGGTGACGGTGTCGTCGGCCTCGACAACTTCAACGACTACTACGACCCCTCGCTCAAGAAGGCCCGCCGTCGAATCCTCGGCGACCACGGCGTCTTCGTCATCGCCGGCGACATCAACGACGCCCGGCTCCTGGCCAAGCTCTTCGACCTCGTCGCCTTCACCCACGTGATGCACCTCGCCGCCCAGGCCGGAGTCCGGTACGCTATCGAGAACCCGGCGTCCTACGTGCACAGTAACGTCGCCCGGCTCCAGGGTTAGGAAATTAGGGAAGGGAGTTAGGGTTAGTAAACAGTTCATCTGAGTTGGGGGCGGGGCCGGGACGGGGATGGGCCGGGGGCGGGGCGGGGATGGGCCGGGGCGGGGCCGGGGCGGGGCCGGGGCGGGGATGGGGCGGGGCGGGGCGGGGCGGGGGAACGTGCCAGTCCATCCCCGCCTCCACCCCCGGACGGGGATGGATTTTAACCTTCATCCCCGCCTCCATCCCCGTTTCATACCCTTCATCCCCGGTCCAAACGGGGCGAGGCGGGGCGGGGCCCCGCTTTCCCCCGGTCCACTGCCATCCCTAACCCAAGTGTGGGTTCAACATTGAGCCGGGCATGCGCTGCTGAGGTCTAGTTAACTCAGTCAGGGGTTTCATCCGATCCAATTCTGAAGCAACGTAACAAATCTCATTTTCGGGAAAAAATCTCTGCAAGGGAAAATCTCATGTTATTTTAAAAAAATTATGTATTGTCAAGCAAAATTTGAAAAATATCAACATATATAAAAATATATAAAATATATAATAAATAAAATATAAATAGTATAGAAATATTACAGAAATTGTTTTTCTCATGTCAATATCATGCTAAGAACATGATATTTTTGTAATATTCCTTTGGTATCATATCAGCTTGGGAAAATAGTGCATGATAAGATTGTTCAATTTTCTAATATAGAAGCAGGAACCAAATTCGTTAGCCTTTATGTTTATCCACAAATTTTGTTTCGTTACATAAATTCATGTTTGCTTGATGTCATTGTTACCACAAATATATATGAGTCCTATGGTACAAAAACTCATAACAGAAGTAAAATTTGCTTATTTATCTATTTATATTATGTTTAGCAAAAATCTGTGAAAAAGATTCGACACTATTTAAAAATCGGTAAAAAAAAGAATCTTAAGTGGTTCTAAAAGCAGAAATTGCATATAAAATGTAGTGGTGAAAATGTTTTTCCTTTTAAAGCATAGGACAGACATCAACAGATCCCTTTTCTTGGAAACAGGAAATTGTATATAAGACTGACTTCCTCACTATGTTTGACAAGGTAAACTTTTAATGGGAATGTGGTGTTTTGTCTTTTTAGGTTGCTGCTGCTTTTCAAACTTTTGATTAATTTTTTCCGTCATCAACTGCCACTTCAAAAATCCAGCCTCACCTTCTGTTCTAGTGCATATCCAAACTGAAACCACAGATCATTATTTCTAACAATTTTTCCTATGGTTTGCATCCTATTTGATTTCCTGCCTGAAGACGCTACCATTCTATATTTGGTATAGTAACTGTTTCTGCACCTTTTTCTTATTAGGTATGGTGGAAAAACCAAAGGTGGTCAAGTTTGTAAGACTCTGGATATTTCACAGTTTGGAATTTATTGGAACTCTTGGGCAAAAACATCATGCTTACAAGTTGTAGATGTTCCTGGCTCTCAATCATGTCGTGACAGAGTGCCTGAAATTAATGAATTTGATTACATCATAGCACCATTTGATGCGACTTTCTCCTTGATGGTATGCTGATGCTGGTTTGTTTTGTCTTTCAATCTTTGTTTAGTTAAAAGAGTATCATCTTGTTCATACAGGCATAAATTTTTGTGCTATTGTTTGGCACCATATCCTTCATTGCCTACTCTTTAAGTAGGAGATGCTGATGCTTGCTTAGAAAGTTCTTGCCCAAAGCCATTCATAATATGCATCATCTCCTTGTTTGTTTTCCATGTTTGATGTTATTCCATCAGAACCTATACCACATTTTTGAGATTTATTTTTATGATTTGGGTACACGTATCTCCCATGGCAATTTGTAAAGGGCCTTTCAAGAGTCTAAGCCACCCTTACCCAATCAAACATCTCATGCTATTGGACATTGATGATATTATACTTGCTAGAGAATTGTGGGATCTGTTGCTTAATTGCAAAAATGTGCATGTATATCTTTGTGTTGGCACGTGAAAACCCTTCTTTCCCTCTTCCCTGTACCCTCCAATCAGAGTACTTGGTCCATGGTCAATGAAACTGCAGTGGACTATAATTGGCTGCAAGTAATTTGTCATTGGTGCTTTTTGTTTCATCCTTTATATTTTGAACAAAGCCGAACAGTCTTATTCGATAGAACAGAACGTTAGGTTTTTCTATTATCAGAAGGAACTTCCTTCCATTCTCCTTTGCTCTATAATCATTTTCCAGTAACATTAAGAAGAAGCACTGGTTTTTGCTTTGACATTCCTTTTGCTACGGCTCTGATTAAGACAAAAATCTTCTTTTGATCCCAAAAATGTTAATTGATCCTATTTTTCAACACAAAAATCGTCTGTGGTGCCAATATCATAAATTTTCATAAACTGTCACTCTGACTCTGCTTGAATGAAAGTGTGCTTGTTTTGTTGCTCATGTCGCTTGGACTACATTCGTCCCATTTTCAAGCCCAAAAATCCCTGTTTGATCTCATTTTTGAACCCAGAATGAACTGTGTGGTAAAATTGTAAATTTTCATGAGCCTTCACAATGATTCCAACCAAGAAAAAAAGTGTGCATGTTTTGCTCATGCCCTCTGGGGCACATCCCATTTTCCAACCCCAAAAATGTGGTTTGATCCCATTTTTGGACCCAAATTCAGCTGTGGTAGCAAAATCGTAGTGGACCATAATAAATGACATGGTCAGTCTATGAGTAGGAAGCTATTTGCTAACTGACTGTGAGTGACATTAATTTGTTTTTCAGTTTTAATTGCTTGTTCCAGTCAGCAGCAACTATGCTAATGTATGGGAAAGATTGACTCTATGAATAGGGTTGATAATTAAGTTTTATGATGACTTTTCTGGAATTTGAATATCATCATTGTTCTGACCTTTTGTTAATGTTGCTGCTGGTCTTTCTGCTGTACTCTTCAATTACATTTTGACCATAAAATGAAACATTGGCAGCTGCAGGAGATATAGAGCATGCAGTTCTTGGTGCATCAATCCTGCATGCTTGAGATTAAGTTGCTCGCTTGAGATGGCAAATTTTTTTGTTTTATTGATCTATGCTGCATTTGTCTTAACGTTGATATTGTGGAACTTTTTGCATGTATTTTGTATTTCTCTTCTACTTGGGCCAAAAAGATTGAGCATGTTTGCCAATTCCTGCATGCCTGAAATTAATGAGTTACCTTCTCCATTGTGTGCGTCTTCTATGTATGATTCATGCTTTTCTTTGAATGAATAAATCAACTGCCAATATGATCTGCAAACTCATTGGCTCCTCGGGCTGTATCTTAATTTATACTGTTATTTTTTCAATGTAGCATATACAGTTTTATTTTCTCAAGTTGATCCTATGTGGATTTGTGACAAAACATTAGACCTTGCTCTCTCTATCTGTGGAAAAGATACAAAGGTTTTTGTTCTTAAAACATGTTTTCATGTATGTAGGTGAACAAATCTGGAAAGTTTGAGAGGGCTATCCCACATTACTGCATTACGTCAGAGTTGAGTTGCTTGGTTTGTCTCTGTCCAACAGAATTTCCTTTAGCTTTGCCTAGGAATTCCTTTCGTGATTCAGTACGATTGACTGATTTTATGTACCATTTTTTTAAGGATTTCTCTTTGAACGACATCCAGCTGCAGCAAATCTTGATGCTTTTGGATTCCTTTTCCATTGGTGCACTACGCCAGAAGTGAGTTTAACCGTTTGATTTCAATGTCCTTTGGGATGTTCTCTGTCCCTAATGGGCATTGAACCCTTAGATTTAATTTTTGAATGCTTGCTTATAAGTTTTTGCCCCTCATGTACGTCATACTAAAATAATTTGAGTTGATAAAACACCAAGCTTAATGATAAGTTTAACTTGCCTCATGGATTCAACCTGTTAAAAACCGAGTGATATGATAATATTGTAGTTCCGTGGTGTTTTTGCCATATTCTTGTATTTTAGGGCACTCAATTCTCATTTTGATCTATCTTCGGTTTGGATTCGTGCACCTTTAAATAACAATGATCAATGCACAGAATTCACTCCACCAGTGTCGGTAGTATGAATATTCTACCATGTTCTATCAACACACTAAAGGGGTTATACACGATAACTGTGTGGAAGTAGGCCATCATTTCTATTTGCAACCGAATCTGCTTTTTTATGAGAACTGGTGAAACTATGTGGTTGATTGTTCCAAGAGATGCTTGGGTATTATGCATAGTCTGATTCATAATTATTATAGCTGACATGTCTTTTATCAGATATACCTATATAAATCATTATGTATTTAAAATACTTATTTGTATGGTATGTGGTTTTGTATGATGAACTGCTATTTTTTTTTTATGATGGGAAACCCTTGCTGAAGCGAGGAAGACCCCGGGTGGGGCCCCACGACCACCCTGCCTTACGTGGCCCCTTCTGAAAGCTACAGACACACCCGTGCTTGTTATTATTTATCAATATTAGTTTTTGAAATACAATGCTGTGCATTAAGAAGTTACAAGGTATGGTCCATGATAATAAATTCGACATCAGATTGTGGCCCATGACAGTAAATTTAACAATGAATTACATGCACAAATAGTAATTGATACATGTAGAAGGAAGCAGCCACCTGGAGAGAGAGAGAGAGAGAGAGAGAGAGAGAGAGAGAGAGAGAGAGAGAGAGAGAGAGAGAGAGAGAGAGTCCGCTGCACAGAAACTAATTTCGTTACTTTAGAGTAGGGCTTCTCTCTATATTAAATAGAGAGAGGCTAAAAGGAAAAATTACAACTAAGTCCTTATGAAAACAAAAATTCAAAACACCTCTAATATAAAAGAACTTTAACCTAAAAACCACCTATTCTCAACACTCCCCCTCAAGCTGGAGCATAGATATCAATCATGCTCAGCTTGTCACAACATTTTGAGAAATTTGGCCTAGCAAGAGGCTTTGTAAACATATCTGCAACTTGGTCTTTCGACTTTAGGTATTTGGTAGTGATATGACCAGCTTGAATCATATCTCTTACATAGTGTCAATCAACCTCAATGTGCTTTGTTCTCTCATGAAAGACAGGATTGTTTGCTATATATGTCGCTGCTTTGTTATCGCACATCATGGACATTGGAGAGGAAAACTTCACCTGGAGATCATGACGAACAGTGCGAACCCACATCAATTCAGCAGCTGTTTGGGCCATAGCCCGATATTCTGATTCTGCACTCGACCTGAAAACCACATTTTGTTTCTTACTTCTCCACGAAATCAAGTTGTCTCCCAAAAACACACAGAATCCTGTGATAGATTTTCTATCTACTACAGATCCAGTATAGCCAGCATCAGAATAGGCTACTATCTCCAGAGTTCCACCTTTCCTGAACAATAACTTCTTTCCAGGAGAGGATTTTAGATATCTAAGAATCATTATGGCTGCATTCCAGTGTACCTCAGTTGGTTTGTCCAAAACCTGGCTAACTTTGCTTACTGCTAAAGCAATATCTGGCCTGGTCACAGTTATATATAATAGCTTCCCTACTAGGGAGCGATAGCTTTTGCTATCAGCTGGTTTTGACCCTTCTTCAAACAACTGAACTTTATGGTCCATGGGAATATTTGCTGGTTTAGCTCCCAACATGCCCGTTTCCTTTAATAAGTCAAGAACATACTTTCGTTGAGACAAAACCATCCCTTCACAGCTCCTAGCAACTTCTATACCCAGAAAATACCTGAGTGAACCAAGGTCTTTTATAACAAAGTGTTTTTGAAGATGAGCCTTTGTGGCTTCAATAGCTTTCACATCATCTCCTGTAAGAATGATGTCATCTACATATACCACCATAACAACTATGCCAGAGTTAGTTTTCTTTATAAATAGTGTATGATCTGCTGCTGATCTATTAAAGCCAAAGCTTGACATCACTTCAAACAACTTTTGAAACCATGCACGAGGACTTTGTTTCAAGCCATAAATCACCTTTCTCAATCTACACACTTTCTGACACTCCCCCTCAACCTCGAATCCTGGAGGTTGTTGTATGTAAACGGTTTCAGATAGATCATCATATAGAAATGCATTTTTCACATCTAATTGGCACAGACTCCAACCATGCTGAACAACAACTGAGAGAACAAGACGGATGGTACCCATCCGTGCAACCGAAGAAAAAGTTTCAAAGAAGTCAATACCATATGTCTGAGTATATCCTTTCGCTACTAATCTGGCCTTGTACCTTTCAATAGAACCATCAGATTTCTACTTTATTGTATACACCCATTTACATCCAACAATGTCAGCATCTTCTGGGGAATCAACCAGATCCCATGTATGCTGAGATACTAAAGCATTCATTTCTTCTTGCATAGCCAGCTTCCAGCGATTATCAAGTTCTGCCTGTTGATAGTTCAGAGGAATGGTTTCAGCAGATAAGGCTGAAATAAAAGACTTCATCTGATTTCCAATTCTGGCATCGGAGACAAAATGAGATATGAGATATACGGTACATTGTCGTGTCCCCTTTCGTAGAGCAATAGGCCTGTTATCATCATCCTGAAGATGACTATTGTCAGTAGAACTTACCTCAGGAGAAGAAGAAGATGAAGGCTCTTGTGAAAGTGGAGCTCTACGCACATATACCAATGGAGGATTATGAAATCTGGAAGAGGATGAAGTTTGGTTCGGTAATGAGGGCACAGATTCCAAAGGAAAATGAGGTATTAGTAATGGAAAAGACTCAGCTGGATCAACCTGCAGCGGGGAACCGGAAATAGAGTAATATGGAGAGGATTCCAAGAAAGATACATCCGCACTGACATACTCTCGGCGAGAAATAGGATCATAACATCGATAGCCCTTTTGATTTTTTGGATAACCTATAAATATGCATTTTGTAACTTGAGCGACTAATTTATCACGGTCAGGGCCAAGTTTGTGTACAAAACAAACACATCCAAATATTTTTGGTGAGAAAGAAAAAAGTGGGGCATTAGGTTTTAGGATATGTAATGGAATTTGATCACCCACAGAAGACGAAGGCATGCGGTTGATCATATAGCAAGCAGTGGTAATCGCATCACCCCAGTATAACGCATGAACATTGGATTGAATCATAATGGTCCTGGCAACATCAAGCAGGTGCCGATGTTTTCGCTCAGCCACCCCATTTTGTTGAGATGAATAGGCACATGAAGTTTGGGGTTGAATGCCATGATCTTGGTAAAATTGTAACAGACATTTTGATTTAAACTCGAGAGCATTATCAATGCGAACAATCTTGACAATAGATTCAAACTGAGTTTTTATTTCAAGAATTAAGGATTTGATAATACTTGGAACTTCAGATCGTTCCTTTATTAAAAATACCCGTGTCAACTTAGAGAAATCATCAACAATAACAAGATAATAACGACACTGAGTCCTAGTAGGAATCTTAATAGGACCCCATACATCTGCATGAAGAAGTTCAAAAACTTTATTACTAGACTGACTCTGACTCGAAGGGAAAGAATTTCGATGATGCTTGCCCAATTGACATGCTTCACACTGAAATGATGTGGTGGAAGGAATCTGAAGAAAGACCGACCGAAGCTTTGACAATGAAGGATGACCAAGACGACGATGCCACTGAACATGACTGAATGAATGTTCCACTGCAGTATGAACAGTACCCATTGGATGATGTAGGTAGTAAATTCCATTTTCTTCATAGCCTCCACCAATCTTCTTCCCCGTCAGCAAATCCTGAAAATGACAACCCATTGGATCAAATATTACTCTACAATTTTGTTCTTTTATAAGGCAACTAACAAAGAGTAAACTTTGAGGAAAGTTTGGAGCATGAAGAGCATTTTTCAACTGTAATGAGGAGGATATAGAAATATTTCCCTGACCAACAACCGGGGAGGAGCTCCCATTGGCTAATGAGACTCCAAGTTGAGCCTTAATATCCTTTAGATATGAAAAAACACGTGAATTTTCACACAAATGTCTGGATGCACCAGAGTCAATAACCCACTTACTATCAGTCGGATGAAGATGATTTCCGGTTGAATAGGCAACACCAGCTACAGGAGGGGTGAAACTCAAAGGTCGAAGAGCTCTCAGCTCATCATATTCCGCACGACTAAGGGTGATACTACTTTCATTTGCAGAGATATTCTCTTGTATATTTGTTGCCTCGATAGTAGTAACATTTGCTTTAGGAGTATATGACTTTGATGAAGAAGTGGTTGGCCGACCATGCTTATCCCAACAACGATCTTCTAAATGTCCAGATTTTCCACAGAATGTATAGTGAAACTTTCCTCTGCCTCCCATACCACGTCCACGTCCTCGTCCTCTGATATTCTGAATATTTTCACGCCCATAACCAGATGAGACAACAAGAGCAGATGACTGAGTCACAGGCTGAGATTGTGGCAGAGAGATCGCAAGTCTACTCAGACGATTGTAAGCATTAGCAAGAGTGGGAACATCTGATCCAGTCAACATTTGAACTTTTACAACAGAAAAATCTGAAGAAAGACCTGTAAGAAAACGAGCAACCATGGTTTGTTCTTGATGATCCTTTTGCTTTGAGCAACAAAGAGGCCTGTGAGCATTATGTTTTTCAAACGCAGCTTTGATAAAGGCATAGTACTGTGCCAAGGTCTGATCTCCCTGTTGCAAATTATATATTTTCTGTTCGACTTGCAGGATACGACTCACATTCGTTTCTTGTGAGTATGTATCACGAAGATTGTCCCACATCAGTTTGGCAGTATTATAGTAGATCAATCCATCTGCAATATGGGGTTCGACACTATTCATGATCCATGACATAACTATGTCATTATCTTCATCCCAAGTAACATATTTTCCCGATTTCTCAGTGGGTTTGCCTTCCAACAGAATATTTTTTCGACGATGTCCAGATACCGACATCATAAAAGTTCTTGACCATCTGGCATAGTTGGCTTCATTCAACCTTACGGAAGAGCCATACGAGAATGGGTTGGCAAAAGCCTTATACTCCCCAATATGTTCCATTTTAGAATCACATTTCGAATTTTCAGCCATACTGCTCATTTGAGCAAGTATTCAAGTGAAACTTTTCCAACACTGTAAGAAATCAGTCCTGCTGTTAAAAAACAGCCCACAACCAGCAGGGAATCACTCCAGCTGCTTTCACTACAGAGGGATAGCTTGAACTAACACAACACGAAACAAAACTCGACACAACAGTGAATCATGACCAGTGCTGTACCCAAACACACCACGATAATATTCAATTGCAACACAGATGATCACGCCAACTGCTGTTCCCAAACCATATAAGGCATAACAACCAATAAGACTTCAGAGGACAATTAAAGAGATCAAACATATCTCGATCACACGCAACAAGTATAGGAAATAAATTTCAGAATCACGGCAGACACTCAATCAGCACAGGAAAACATGAAAAATCACGGCTGGCACGCAGCAACACATAGACTTGCTGCGTGACCCAAACAACCAACAGCACAACAGGAACAACCAACAGCATAAACAGCACATCAGTCACGGCAGACACTCAACAGCAGGAACACAACTCGTCCATGTCCAGGAAATCACGACAGGAGATCACGAAGAAAAAAAACTCCAGATTCCAAAATAAAAAAGAGGTTACGACTCCAGGAAATCCTCGCTGGGAGCTCCATCCTTAGATCTGACGACAGATCTAGGTAACATCCCAGATCTGTTATCAGATCTTCCACAATCGCTGAACAGCAAACCTGATTTCACGCAGTCGGGGTTTTTCTTTCTTCGTTGGTGATGATGAGCCTCTCGTGGGTGATGATGAGCCTCTCGTGATCACGCTTCCGAGATCGAGTGCTTTGATACCATGTAGAAGGAAGCAACCACCTGTAGATAGATAGATAGATAGATAGATAGATAGATAGATAGATAGATAGATAGATAGATAGATAGATAGATAGATAGATAGATAGAGAGATAGAGAGAGAGAGAGAGAGAGAGAGAGAGAGAGAGAGAGAGAGAGAGACTAATTTCGTTACTTTAGAGTAGGGCTTCTCTCTATATTAAATAGAGAGGCTAAAATGAAAAATTACAACTAAGTCCTTATGAAAACAAAAATTCAAAACACCTCTAATATAAAAGAACTTCAACCTAAAAACCACCTATTCTCAACAATACACATAAAAAGGGAAGACCTAAGGAGATTTCATTCATATTCATTGTACTAAAAAACAAAAGCACCAAAGTCCAAGATGTCGTATGCCTACTGTAGCATGGTAAATGGTAATACAGTTTGAGAATGCTTGAACAATAATCATGACAAGTCTAAGGCCATGGAATCCTATGCAGCCAGTATCTCGATGATAGATGTGAAGAAGAAATCTAAATGACAAAACAAACTAATAAGTAGGTCTCTGTTTGGTCTTTTTCTCAAAAGTTTTCCCACTTTCATCACCTATATTTTCCACTACCATTGTCACTGCCCAACACAAGACATCATCATTAGTCATCTCTACCTTGTCAGACTTGCGGAAAACATGCCTACTCCTCACTTTTCTATTTTGGCGTGGAAAGTTCTTGCAAACTCCTTCCTCTTTGGCGTGCTATAACAATAGCTAAAGAAAAACCCGTTGTGGTGTGTGTTCAATCGTGAAGATTCTCGTCTCTCAAAAAGCTTCTCCATGGTGGAAAAGGATTCACATTTCTCTCTCGTGTTCAAACTCAATGGCTCAATCTATCATGTTTGGGCCGAAAATATGGAAGCCCATATCAAGGGAAAAGGGCTTTGGGGCTACATCGAAGATACGATTCTGGAACCCGAGCCTAAAATTAGTACAATTGAAAAAGGAAAATAAAAGTTCTTAAAGGAGAGGAAAGAGTGAAGGCTTTTGAAGCATGCAGTAAGAAACATGAAGAATGGAAAATGAAAAGTTATAAAATTCTTTAATGGATTTTTTCTACGGTTGAGACCAGAGTTACTGGAAGCGCCTAGCTGTGATCATCGCAAATTTTTTTCCTCTCTTGGCGTTTCTCTCTCTTTTCCTTCTCTTTTCCTTTTCTAACCTCTATTTTTTCCTTTTTGAAGGGAGAAAAATAAAAGACAGAAAAGAAAGAGAGAAGAGAAAAGAAAGAAAGAAAGAGAAAAGAGAAAAGAAAGAAAGAAAGAGAGAAGATGAACTATTTTGCGCGGTCTCACTTGACCTTGATTTGAAAAATATTTAGAAATTTAACTTGCCTCCGTTTTTTAAAATATTTGCGGGAAAAAGGGAGAGACGGGATTCGCTCGTCGGTACGAGGTTTGATCGTTCCTGGCGCCTTTACCAGGGGTAATCGAACCAAGGATCAAATCTATGCCGTTTGCTTTGCCTAAATATAATCTAAGAATTTATCCTAAATCTAAATGGACAAAGAATCATGCTTGTGCAATGCAAGGATGTATGCTCTTTTTGAAAATTTGATTTGGAAATTTCCAAGTTTTCTGAGATAAGATTGATGAGGGAGTGAAGAATTTGACTTCTGAATGGTAAAATCTAACTTAGAACTTGAGATAGATCAGAGAAGTTCTAAGTCTTTGAAGTAAATCAGAGTTGGAAAAAGATGATAACAAAGGAAATGAGGCTTCAAAGTCAGAAATGGACTTTGAGGTTGAACTTGAATTTAGAAAAGGAAATGAATATTTTGAGATGGAATTGAATTTAGATTTTGAAATTTGAAATTTAGAATGGATTTGAGAAAATCAAATGGTATTAAAGAATAGAGATGAATTTAAGAAATTCAGATGTGATCTGGAGATGGAATTTGGATTTGAAATCTAAAATTGGAGATGAAATTGAATTCTGGATCCTAAGATGGATCTTGGATCTGAAGTTTGAGATCCAAAGTGGAATTGGATTCTGGATCCTAAAGTAGAATTGGATCTGAAGTCTGAGACCCAAAGTGGAATGAGATTCTGGATTCTAAAATGAATTCGGATCTTGAAGTCTGAGATCCAAGATGGAACTGGCTTCTGGATCCTAGAATGGAGTGGATCTGAAGATGTGTTTAGGATCTGAAATCTGAGATCTAAGATAGAGTTGGACTCTGAATCCTAGGATGGATTTTGGATCTGAAGTCTGAGATCCAAAGTGGAATTTGGATTCTGGATCCTAAAGGGGAATTGGATCTGAAGTCTGAGATCCGATATAAATGTTGAATCCTGGATCCTAGAATGAGTTTTGGATCTGAATTTGAGATCCAAAAACTGGGGATTTATACTTGGAAATCTGGATCCAAGTTGGATTTAGGATCTAACTTTGGATTTGGAATTTCAAAATTTGATTTGAGAATTTTGAACTTGGAATATGAATTTCAAAGTCAAATTGGACTTTGAATTTGAAGTTTGAATCTGGAATTTAGAAGATGAATCAAGAATTTCTAAGTTTGAATTGAATTTGGAAAAATGAATTTTAGAAATTGAATCTTGAATATACAGATGAATTTCAAAGTTAAATTGTACTTTGAATTTGAGATAGAATTTGAAATTTGAAATACAAGATGATTCTGAAGTTTCAAAGTCAAATGGGACCTTCAAATTGAATTCTTGAATCCTTTTGAGAAATAAAGTTGAATTTGAATTTATAAATAGGATTTGACATGAGAAACGAGGGAAAGAATTACTTGGATTTATGAAAAGGAGTTTTTAAAATATGATGCAATTCTATCCTAAATGATGAATGAATTTAAATTTTTGAAATTGGATTTTGAAAAGCTATTCCATTCTTTAAATGAATTAAAATAAGATTGAAGATATAATACATTCTTGACTATGGTCATTGAATGTATTATATAATAATCTATATTTAAATTCAGGTGAAGAATGAAACACGTTTGGTGCTTTTATAGAATTTAAAATGAAATTAACTCTCAATATACCCTGACTATGGTCATTGGTATATATTTTGAATTATTTTTAAGTTAAATTCTGATAAAAGAAGAAAATATTTAAGGAAAATATGATGAATTTTGAAAAGAGATCCGGTGTGGATCCAGTGTTATTTCGTAAAAGATAAAAATCCTAAGTTTTGTTTACATCCTGACTATGGCCATTGATGTAAATCATCAACTTAGGATTGATTACCTTTTACGAAATGGTGCACGTGCCATTCGTGTTTCTCATTCGTGAAACTTCGAAATAAAGGAAAATGATGCAACAAATGATATTTATATGATCATACATCCTAAATTATGTTTGAAAATATAAGATTCTCATTAATATTTATTACAACCTTGAAATTGAATTTGAAATCCTAATCTAAGAAGGAAGATAGCTTTTCCCACATGTTCCCTGCAAAATATTTAGTTAGTGTAATACAAAATGCAAAGGAAAGCACTTGAGAAGATGCAGAATGTCATATGAAAATCCAACTAATATATGAAGAGACAATATATCAAAGAGAAAATATATATATATATACATATGGAGATGCATGTTTTCTTGAAAGCACATATATTACGAGGATGGGTATGAGATTGTACATATACTCTTATGACCGAAATCTTAATATGAGAATTTGAACATACCTACATGATGCATGGGAAGGAGGTAGTTGCAAGAGGTCATGATGCTAATGAACGGTAGGGAATAACTATGAAGAGAGCACTAAGGTAGGCTGAGTGTAAGTGAAAAGATGATTGATAATGGATGCCACAGGGGATGTATAGTGAAGGTATGTCTAGTGGGTTGCAAGCCCCGAGCACAAGTGTGGCGGATGGTTGATGCAATGGATGATCGCAGCATATGCTGAAGCTATGCGCAGATGAATGCAACCGGTAAAATGGACACTATGAATGGAACATTACAGCAGCTGTGGTGATGGCTGGTGACATTGATAACAAAGGATGGTGACATTGATAACAAAGGATGTAGTATGGTGAATAATGATTTTTTGTAGGAAATCAGTGACTAGGTGGAGATGATGATGAAGGAGTGGATGAAGATGTGAGATTTTGGTAAGTGTAACAAGTGGAAAGTGGTGCTGTGATACATACCTGGGCATGAGATAATGGAATTTTGATATTGAGGTGCAATGTGCTTATGCTGTGCACAGTGGCCGGTGATGATGGAAGATATTGAAGGTGATAAGTGAAGATGGACTGCATAGGCATGGGGTAGATGGAAGGGATGAAAGGTGGCTGGACATAGTGGACAGGTAACAGAGGCCGCCCAGGTTTATGCTATAACAGTGGCTGCAGAAAATGAATGGAGTGGGAGTGCAAATGGTGACAGTAATGGGGAAGTTCGTAGCGCACTAGTGCTCAGCAAGTGTTAGTGCTAAGATATGCTGCCACCGTGGGTAGAGATGGTAAATGTTGCAGGTATGAAACAGTGAAGATAGCAAGGGAGCAGCATAAGTAGGCAACTTACCACAGGTGGGTATGCTGAGTCTACAGGTGAATAAAGTGTGCTGGAGGGTTTTGAATGGTACTAAAAAATGGTAGCTGCGGCTATGAAATGGAGAAGATGGGTGTTGCAGGAAGCGCAGCAGGTGCTGTAGATGACATGTGGCTGAATGCCAATGCTGGGAGCGAAGATGGTGTAGGAAGCCACAGGTTATACTTTTGGCTGCTGCAAGCAGCCCTGTAGCAGCAAAACAGTTTATGACAGGTGAAGGCAAGGTGGGTTGAAGGGAATTATGTACAGGGAGTTACGGGTATAATGAAATGATGACGAATGCATGTGCTAGCTAATGAGCTAACTAGATACTGTTCAACCTTCTAGAGCTGGGCTGAATGCCTATGAAGATACACATTTTGCCAGGACATTTAAGCTGTTGAAAGAAAGAAAGAAAGAAAAAAAAATATACATGCATCCCTGTGAGTACAATATATATGACCAAGCTGTAATGCAGATGAAGAACTATGTATGTGTTTTTAACATGCCCATGCACGTGTAGATGCAAATAGAAAGAAGATGCATCAAGTACTACCTTAATAAAGAGGAATTTCACAGAAGTAGCTTTCGACAATTTGTAAAGTCCTATGAAATGATCCCATTTTCGGACCAGACAGAGTAACTCTTACTCAGATCTGTTTCGACAAACAATGGAGAATTGCTCTCTCGAGAGAGCCCCTCCAACTCCATCCATGGTGGGTATTAGTGAGATTCAAATATGGCATCTCAGCAGCTAAGCGATTTTGGCAATAAAACAGGATCCTGGTAGAAGACTTCTTGGACAAGTGGGCATTGTCTAGTAGCGAGTTATGTAAGCTTTGGCAATCCGGAGGGTTCAACTGGAATTTGCCCACTAAGAGAGTACTTTATTTTAGTCAGGCTTATAGATGATGCTGGTATGGGCCTGCTAATCGTACCTTGCTCCACTTGTAACATGTTCAACTAAAGCACAGGAGAAAAGCAAAGAAAAGAGAAGAAAAAAAAGCATATCTCTATGGGAAATAGGCCTGCCAGCTATTTACTACTCAAAAACCTTGTGCTAATATCAACAATGGGATTAGAATTCCAACAAATAAATAACAGAATGCGTTGTTCTGGCTATCCTTTATGAGCTGATTTTATGAGTTCAATTCCATCAGCTGGTAACTCTCAAAATGATGTAACCTCCCACCAACCTAACATACAACAATACCAACAGATATATGTGAATTTAGCAACTTGAAGGGAAGAAGAGTATGCATACATGATATATTGATTCTCAGATATGAACTCAGAGCAAATGAATTTAGAGCAGGAGCATATACATTGCTGAAATGAACATAAAGAAGAATGTGGGTATTCTGATGTTTGTTGCCCAATCGATACAAACTCTCAAAATAAATAAATAAATAAATAAATATATATATATATATATATATACAGGTACTACACCGTAAATGAAAGGTAAATTGCCATGAAATATGCAGATGATAATAAATAAATAAAAAAAAGAGTGATGACGTAAGAAATGAAATAAAGCTATGTGCAGTGACCACAGTAAGCATTTATATTAATAGTATACATGAACTTCAGCTCCTCTTTGCCATGATTCAGACTTACAATAGCAGAAGATTGACACTTCAATCAAATACCTGAGAACGAGCCAGGTAAATCACACTCACACTAATTATCACCACCGGGACAAGGTAAACTCCTGCCATCCTACGAAGGTCGGGAAGGACCGATAACATGCAATTCACAGAACCTGCATGTGAGTTCAAATAGTATATTTCTGGGCCAAAACATTGATGAAGACCCTAACAGGTGTGAGAAAGGGGCTTTCATAGAGCACACTGAGATTACTCTGCTGGAGGATATCGCTATACTATGGGAGCCTCTCCAGTCTTAAGACAGTAATGTCTTAAGTCTCTCTTAGATGAGGTCTTATGGTGTAAGCAACAGTGGACATGACAATCATGGGGATCGCAAAAACCTCATACACCCCAAACCACCATACAATCGCCAGATGGGGACGGTTCGACCAAGCACAATATATTGTATTGAACCAAAACGATATCATTGAATCGAACTGGCATTGCCGAATGTTCAAAATCGCGGTTATGCCCAGGAAAAAAAATCTTGTCAAACATTACGATTCAGCAGTTTTGAAACCAAAGGATCCAACGCTGATCGAGTGGATATAAGGCAGTGAATATAATGGTATTAAATGCAAATCAGAAGTTAAAAGGGGAATAAGAAATCAAACTGAAAAGGATGTTTAAATGCAGGAACAGTGGAAGATATGACGACCCAATGACAAACGTGATGCAATAGATTATCAAGATAAGACAAGAGAGAAAGAGAGAAAAAAAAAACTGAACCCATGAATGATCAAAACAAAGCAGAAGACAAAAAAAAAATGAAATGTAGAAGCCAAAAAAAGAAAAGAAAAGAAAAGAAAATAAAATAAAATAAAATAAAATAAAATAAAATAAAATAAAATAAAATAAAATAAAACCCATCAACGTAATAACGAATTCAAAGTGCAAAGTATAGAAATGAAAGAACCTGCTAAAATGAGAATCATAGCATAAGAACATCTAAGCGTGAAAGCAGAGGAAGAAATCAGACATGCACAACAGAAATACTATTATAAAGGAGATGCGGATGAATCAGAATGGGAGGATGCAAATGGGAATGACTGAATTACCATAGGGAAAATGACAACTAAATTAGAACAAAAGGAAAGAAAGAAAAAAAATGTGGGAATCGGTAGATTCCATTGATATCGCATAGGGTGGGTCGATCCTGCTATAGGCAGGTCGACCCACCATTTTGCCTGATAAAAAAAAAAGATAAAAAAAAACAGGAAGAAAAGAAAAAGGGGCGACGCTATGAGAGGAAAAGGAGACCTCTAAAAAGGATCGGAGAGGGAAGAGTCGGTTACCTATAATCGCAGATACTCCAGAATAGTTGGCTTCCTTCCGTCAGGTGAGAGAAACCCCGGGAAATAAGAAGAAGGAGAAGAAAGAGGGAGGAGGAGGGAACTGAAAACGATTTGATCGCGTATGCAGAAGGGTGGAAGGGTGATAACGGATGGTCATTTGGTTTCAGGATGGTGGTTTATGTAGAGGGTGGTGGAGGATTCTAGAAAGGTTGTTGGCGATGGAAGGTTTCGGGAAGAGGAGATGGGCAAGGTTGTTGTAGATGAAGGGCAGATGAGGGGATGGAGGAGCTCGCACATAGGGGCGTGCGACTGTTTGGAGAGAAGTTGTTTGCCCTTTTTTTTTTTCAATTTTCCAAAAGAAGGCCCCCTTGAAAGAACTTTTGTAAAAAAAAAATGGTTCAAAAAGAGGTTTTTGGCAAAAATTCCATTTTTTTAGGTTTTAAAACCATTTGCTTTCCTCAATTTTTTGATTTTTGTATCATTTTTCCATTTTTTTTGTATTTTTCTGAGAAAATATTTACAAATGTGTATTTCCGATAACTTCAGGCCATTTTGGGGAAAATTCTTCAGAATAATGAGTTCGGACCTAAGTTTTGAGAATATGTTCGAGTTTTGAAACTCGAATCGAGAAATACAACGTGATGAATCCAAACGGATGTCGGATGGACTGTCCGAGTTATTTAAAAACTATTTTTGTATTTTCTGTAATTTTAATTTAAAATTTGAATAAGGAGACTCAAACTTGGATCTGGACAATGGATCCAGATCCGAAATCAATTTAAACATATGAAATGAATTTGATTTCAATAAGACTTGAGAAATGAACTGGAATTTAGATTTGTAATGACTCATTTGCTCAAAAAATGAATTTATGGGCAAAAAGGGGATATTTAAAAGATTTTGAAAAATTTGGGGTGTTCACAGAAGCCTAGTGGGGAAGCGTGTTTCAGAAGCGCGAAACATCGTGCTTTCGAAACATGCTGGGAAGCGTCATTTTTTTGGGAAGCGCGCTTCCCATTTATGGGATGCACATTTCTCTTTTATGGGAAACACGCTTCTCATTTATAGGAAATACGCTTCCCATAAATGGGAAGCGTGCTTCCCTCCTTTTTATTTTATTTTTATTTTATTTTTGTATTTTTATTTTTATTTTTATTTTTTTTCACTTCCCCCTCGCTTTATAGGTCACTTCCGGTTCGCTTCCTAGGTCGCTTCCGAGATGATTCTTGATTCGCTTTTAAGTCGTCCCACACTTCCCGCTTCCTAAAATTTTCAAAGTGCCACGCTTTCCGCTCCCGTTTCCTCGACTGACAACCATGGTTGAGACTAGTATTAATGCCAATATTTTAAAATTCAAGACGTCATCTCAAGTTTGAGAATATCTTGAGAGGATGTATACCTCGAGAGATTTATCTTACAAATACTATCTTCAAAAAAGGGCTTTAACCCTTCAACAAGGAGAAATGACTATTAGAAAATATTTTGCCGAATTATCATCTATTTGAGATGTACTCGCTCTCATTGAACCAAAGTAAAGTGGAGAAGTCATTGAGCTACGACACAAACAATTTGAAGAAGACCCTTTTTTCAATTTCTTGAATGGGCTTAGATCCGAATTTGAGCAAATAAGATCTTCTTTCACTTCTCCGCCTCTAGAAGATGTTCTTAGTAAGCTAAGTGGGAAAGAAACTCAAATAAGAATGAGTAAATCCAATCAAAGTGTTTTAGCTATGCCTTTAACTAAGGATGAGAATGAAGGAGCCTATGCCGTTTCTAGATCGAAAAATAATTCAAAAATATATAAACCTCCTCGCTTTAACAAATTTTAAAATCAAAATCAAGGAGTAAGGGAAGAAGGTAGCCAAAGTGGAAGATGGAACCAATGAAGGGAGTATGGAAAAATTATGTCATTTTTGTAAAGATTTGAGACATATTATGCTGGTTTGTCCAAAGTGGAAGAAGAAGGTGGCCATGTCTACCACATTTCAACCATACAAAGAGGAGAGTCTATCTACTTTCAACAATGGAGCATTATCATTAAGTCAAGTCATGGAGGCCCTTCAACCCCTCTTCAAAGGATCCATTTTCAGTGCCGCCATATCAACTTCCTCTCCTCCCGGTAAAACTCCTTGGCTTTTAGATTCGGGTGCCTCTTTTCATATAACTCAAATTATTTTTGCACTTTCCGAATACACAAAAAATGTATTACCTTTTGTTTCAACCGCAAATGACGCTTCTTTTAAAATCAAAGGATTTAGAAACTTTAAAAAACAAGATTTTTTTATTTCCAAAGTTAGATTTATACCAAAATTAAATTTAAATTTGCTTTCGGTCTCTCAAACTCCGCCTGTGTATAACTGTTTAGTTATCCACTGCCGGTCCCAAGCCCGGATAAAGGAGGAGGGTTGTGGTAGGACTGTGACAACCAACATAAAAACTTAGTCACACCCTATGAATATGAGAATTTCATTGGGGCGTTCTTTACTGAGCGACACACTGTACTCTATAGGCCCAGAGGTAGTGATAAATGGGCAAGGGCTGCTAGGTCGTCGCCCAGAAGCGATGCGTCACACCGGTGCCCGGGTATGGTGTCAAATAGGCAAGGGTTCCCTCACTTTGTTGGACGGGTGGGGGTAAAAAAGATAGTTTAATACCATAAAATTAGGTTAGCCACTTAGAATATAGGGTCTTTAACTGGTAAGTTGGTAGAGTTAGTAGATATTGTGTAGGAGAAAGATGGATATTTTATGTCTACAAGAGACCAAATGGGTAGGTGAGAAAGCAAAAGTGATAGAACCTTGGGGATATAAGATTTGGTATACAGGAATAAATAGGAATAGGAATGGAGTAGGGATTGTTATGAGTCGTGAGTTTATAGATAATGTAGTTGAGGTCCGTAGGAAGGGTGATAGGATTTTACTTATTAAATTAGTATTAGGTTCAGAGATTATTAATATTATTAGTGTTTACGCACCTCAAGTAGGTTTAGATGATTCCATTAAGCGTCAATTTTGGGAAGATTTAGATGGAGTAGTACAAGGGATATCTTATGAAGAAAGGCTTTTCATCGGCGGCGACCTTAATGGGCATGTAGGCATTAGTAGGGATGGATTTGAGAGTATCCATGGAGGCTATGGTATAGGAGAAAGAAACGAAAGTGGAGAAAGGATTTTAGATTTTGGTTTGTCCTATGATATGATCTTAGCAAACACTTGGTTTAGGAAGAGAGAGTCTCACCTAGTAACATTTAAAAGTGGGGTTAATACGAGTCAGATAGATTTTTTCCTACTTAGAAAGAGAGATAGGGGTTGTTGCATCGATTGTAAGATTATACCGGGAGAAAGTGTAGCTACACAACATAGAGTGTTAATTTTAGATCTTAGAATTAGACAATGCCACAAAAGGAATAGACATAGGATAGATCCTAGAGCTAAACAAGGAATGTTTGTAGAGAAGGTAGTTAATGAAACTGATTGGTGTCTCGAGGAGAATTCATAATCAATGTGGAATAAGATAGCGGGTGGCATGAGAAAGGTGACTAAGGAGGTATTGGGTGAGTCTAAAGGCGGTGCACCGCTAGGTAAGGATACATCGTGGTGGAATGAGGATGTCAAATTAGCTATTAAGGTTAAAAGAGAGTGTTATAGAAATCTAAGTAAGAGTCGGGATAATGAGAATTTGAAGAAGTATATGATAGCAAAGAAGAAAGCTAAAAAAGTAGTTCGGAATGCGAGGGATAAGGTATATAAGGAGGTTTATGACAAGTTGGATACCAAAGAGGGCGAGAAGGATATTTATAGGCTTGCAAAGATGAGAGATAGGAAATCGAGGGATTTGAGTATAGTTAGATGTATTAAAGATGAAACGCAAAGGGTTTTAGTCAAAGATGAGGAGATTAAGGAGAGATGGAAAGATTATTTTGATAAGCTATTTAATGAAAGTCATGCTCAAGATCTTGGAGACTTGTCCATTCCTTTTCATGAGATGAATCGTGACTTCATGCGCAAGATTTAAAAGAAAGAAATTGCAGAGGCTTTGAAGAAAATGAAATCAAGAAGGGCAGTTGGCCCAGATGGTATACCTATCGAGGCTTGGAAATGCTTGAGAGAGAAAGATTTAGAATGGTTGAAAAATCTTTTTAGCAAGATTTGGCGGACAAATAAGATGCCTAATGAGTGGAGGAAGAGTACTTTGGTTCCTCTATATAAGAATAAGGGTGATATACAAGATTGCACAAACTATCGTGGTATAAAACTCATGAGTCATACTATGAAACTTTGGGAGAGGGTGATTGAGTCTAGGTTGAGGAAGGTTGTCATGATATCGGAGAATCAATTCGGTTTTATGCCTGGAAGATCAACTATGGAAGCTATACATCTTCTTAGACAACTTATTGAAAGATATAGGGAGAGGAACAAAGATTTGCATATGGTTTTTATTGATTTAGAGAAGGCATACGATAGAGTACCTAGGGACGTTCTCTGGTGGACAATGATGAAGAAAGGTGTTTCTCTCAAGTACATTAGTATAATTAAAGATATGTATGAAGGAGTAGTAACCAATGTCCGCACTTGTGGAGGGGTGACAACCAATTTTCCGATAACGGTTGGGTTACATCAAGGATCTGCTTTAAGCCCTTTCCTATTTGCTATAGTGATGGATGAGCTTACGAGATCAATTCAAGAAAATGTGCCGTGGTGTATGTTGTTTGCTGATGATATTGTTTTGATTGATGAGTCTAGAGCTGGGGTTAATGCTAAGTTAGAATTATGGAGACAGACATTGGAAGCAAGAGGTTTTAAGTTGAGTAAGAGTAAGACAGAATACATGGAATGTCGGTTTAGTAAGCAACGAAGCAGTGATGGGAGTGTAGTGAAGCTTGGTGAGCGAGAAATACCGGTGGATGATTGTTTCAAATATTTGGGATCTATCATTCAAAAGTATGGAGAAATTGATGGAGTACACAATCATAGGATAAAGGTTGGGTGGATGAAATGGAAAAGTGCAACTGGAGTGTTGTGCGATCGTAGAATGCCATTGCGGTTGAAGGGAAAGTTTTATAGGATGACTATTAGGCCTGCTTTACTGTATGGTACAGAATGTTGGGATGCCAAGAGACATCATATTCAAAAAATGAGTGTAGCTGGGATGCGTTTGCTGAGATGGATGTATGGAAATACAATAAAAGGTTAGATTCGGAACGAGGAGACACGTAAGAAGGTAGGCGTTGCACCCATTGAAAATAAGATGAGAGAGAATCGTTTACGGTGGTTTGGACATATTCGGCGAAGGCCTAATGATGCTCCAGTTAGAAGGATGGAGAAATGGGAAAATATATTAGTTAAAAGAGGTCGGGTTAGGCCTAGGAAGACATGGATGAAGGTGATAGGAAAGGATATGAATGCTTTGAACCTCACAGAGGACATGACATTGGATAGAAATGATTAGAGGAGAAGGATTCATGTGGAAGACCCAGCATGATTTTCTTTTTTGGTTCATATCGCCGACCCCAATTGTTTTGGGATGAAGGCGTAGTTGTTGTTGTTGTTGCTTTCGGTCTCTCAACTCTCGGACCATAGATGTGATGTTAAGTTGTCATCAAATAAATGTTTTGTACAAGATCGTCGGCCCGGGAAGTTAATTGGGGAAGGCTCTAGAAAGGAGATCTATACTATATGGAGTTTTTACAAGTTTCAAAACATTCTTTTTGTAATCTTGCCCAACATAAAGATATAAATGTTTGACATAAAAGACTTGGGCATCCCAATATCATCAAGCTTTCCCATTTACATTTTGTTAAAGATCTTTGTAAACATGACTTCACTTGTAATGATTGTATTCTTGGAAAAATGAGAATTTTGCCTTTTGAACAAAAATCTATGTTCACAACCAAACCATTTGAATTTGTGCATTCAGATGTACGAGGACCGACACTCGTCATATCTAAAGGAGGATTTGCATATTACGTTATTTTTGTTGATGATTACTCTAGATATTGTTAGATATATTTCCTTTAGCATAAACATGAGGTTTTTGCATCTTTTAAGACTTATCATATGTTGACTAAAAATCAATTTAATGTTAACTTAAAAATTCTTAGAACCGACTTTGGAGGTTAATATCTTTCGAATGAATTTAAAAATTATCTTAAAATCAATGGAATTGTTCATAAAAAATCGTCCCAAAACACCTCAACAAAATGGTCTAGCAAAAAAAAAATATAGACATATAATTGAAACCACTAGAATTTTTATTATTTCTCAAACTATTCCTAAAAGATTTTGGGCCGAGGCGGCTCTTGCATCCGTTTATCTTATAAATCGTCTTCCTTCAAAAAATGTATATAAGATCTCATATTTTGAAATTTTATATAAAAAAGAACCCGACTACAATAGATTGAGAGTTTTAGTTGCAAATGTTTTGTTCTTACGGAAAAAAATGATAAACTCTCACCAAAAGCTATGTCTTGTCCATTTCTTGGATATTCCGAAACACAAAAAAGGTTTTAGATGATATGATATTAAGAATGATAAATTATATGCTTTTAGAAACGTAATTTTTTTAGAAAATGTTAGTGGCTTTAAAGAATGTAAACCTCATAGATGTAACGCTCCGAAATCTTAGTCCAAATTTTGAGGAATGATTTTTTTTCTTTTTGAAACAACAGAAACAAGTAATACTATAAAGTTAAGTATTCTGGAACATTACAGTGGGGAGCAAGACCAAAATATTTATTTCATTTCATTATCAATGAATAATAACATCAGAGTTTCTCAAACTATCTCTGAAACTGTAAATCCAAAATCTCGATCCAAAGCCTCATCCCGCAACGGCTCATAAGTTCTACTCTTTACCTGAAAAATGATAAATTTATAGGAATTAGACTACAATTGTCTAAGTAGGAATTACTGTAATTTTTCTTGCAGGTATATTATGTGTCATGTATATGGTGCAGGTGCTGATTGTGATTTTCAGCATATACAAGAATAAGTAAAGATTTACGCTACGACAATCAACAATTTATCAAAAGCTAACTGACATGTAACATCAATAGCAATATTTAAATGTCTCATAACCACATATACAAATTCATGCAATAATTCAGAGGAATGCGATTATGAGAATTACATAATTCAGGTAAGCATTCATGCAACATGAAACGGTTATTAAGCATGCAAAACATACATCAATAACAAGAATCATAATGTAAGTAAGCAGTATATTTAACATGAATTTCCCAACATGTAGCAATTAAAGGAATAGATAAAAGATACATGTCCTAATGTATAACAAAAATATGCATGATTTATGTGCAATGCATGAACACTTTATTATCTTTTCTTAAGTTTTTTCTTTTCTATATGCATGCCCTATTAAATGTAAACAATTTAAGTTCCTCTTTTTAATTACCGTTGCTTGCGGATACACCAAACGGGTAGAATCTCGAGGTCAAGTTAGGTTCTTAGGGTAGCTTAACACACAATTTGTATTTTATTAATGGGTTCCAAACTTAGCCCTCGACCGATATCAGGAAACAGTGCCATCCATCGGAACATTAGACCTCCACATCTGATGTCGGGGACACCCCACGCCCACAAGTGCCACTTTCTTGGTACCAAAACAACAGCTGTGTCAAACACACCACCTCCAGGTAAAGTGACATACTCTTCCTAAAACCGTGGCTAGGAGAAGGAACCTCAATATCGGGTTTAGGGGACAAAATAAAGCCCATAAGTTTTTGTATTCTCACAGTCTCTCCAAGACCGGAACTCTAAGGTCCCCATTCTCTAGATGCGAGATCTCAGAACGTATATTACACTGTTATTTGCTTTCTTTTTTTCTTTATCATTAATTCATTTTTTTTACATTTGCAAATCAGCATGCAAAACTAATAACATAGGCTTGCACATCAAATGCAACCATTGCAAATCAGCATGCGCAGCTCTTCACGGTCTACCACCCGTGGCAATAAGAGAACAGTGCAATAATACAATAATATCAATTTCATAAATTTGCAAATCAACATCCAAACATAAGCTTGCAAAACAGCATGCCAAGCTCTTCACGGGACCATAACCCGTGGCATCACATAGAACAGTGCAATATAGTACAATAAAAATAAATGTGATTTTTGTGATGCATTTAAACAATTAAAGAAAAAGCAAACCAAAGCGCAACGCTCTCCAAGCTTGTGATGATTCATTTAGACCATCGATGCATCATACGCAAAAATCATAACAATATGCAATTTATGCAATGATACCAACATGATTCCAAATGTACATTCATTCAGGATTCATAAGTACATGAGAACATTTATGCAAGATTGTACATGCCAATACACATCGATTCCATGTATGCACATGCACTTGGAACCAAATCATAAATGCACGATAATTAAACATGTCCTATAAATGTAGGCACATGAAACTTTTCATTCATAACATGTGTTAACATCCACACACACGAACATAACCCGGATCTAGAAATTGAAATTTCAGGGCAGCACACATTCATATCATGTATGCACCTGTACCAAACAAACTTTGCAATAACATATTAACAAAAATCAAATATCTCACATGTTACAAACTATAAAGCATGCTAACACGTGCCATTAAATATTCAAAAACTCAACTTTATGTATATAATAATAGATAGAGTTATCAACATAAATTTGTTAACATTGAACTAACTCATGTATGTCCTGTATATGCTTAGACACTGGCCTGTGCCAAAACCCAAAGTTTATCAACAAAACTGTGATTTGAGTATTAACCTGTCAGAACATATGGTAGTGTGACCATGGAACCATACTCCGAACATGGCATCTCTTGAGCATTCATATATCATGATCCACGATGTTTTAACAGAATGCACTTAAGCTGCAGGAGAAATAATGATACTAATCTCTATGCATAATACACTCGTACTGTTGGCATCCACATTCAGATAGATCAAATATCGATCAAATCGACTAGGTTGTTGGTATTCATAGGTGTAACAACTGCATAACAAAACAGCAGGTTACACGTATGAGATGGGTGTTCACACGTCAAAATTTTGCTGGGTGTCCTACCAATACACACCAGCTGGACAGTTTCTCAACAAAACAAATTTCGCCTTTCTGTCTCAGCCAGACAGACCATGCTGCCAGACAGTTCTGATCAAGTGCATATATTATCGTTCATACATCATTTGACGATTTTAAAAGGCATTTTAATTTCCAAACAAGACACATATTCTCAAAAAGCTACAAATCATGATTTTCATCAGGGAATAAACAATAACAGTTTAATGATTGAGTAAAGCAAGATTTTCATAACCTAAAAGAAAAAATCGAAAATCATCTAACACTATCCACCTAATAATGTCACCTAATGATGTAGCCATACAAATACTTTCAACCACATATATATATTTTAAAGGATGATACATAATTGGCTTTATGTCCTGTTTTGATACAACTGAACCATCATCTTTATGCTATTTACAATACAATAGCTATTTAACAAAAAGAAGACAAGCAACATACCGATTGCAGGCATATGCAGGAAATATCATACCAAAATAACAGGAGCATTCTAGACGCAAATAGCATGTGCCATATCCAACATAACCAAGCAGACGAGTACCATGACTTGTAGTCGTGGTTGAAGCAGTTAGCATAAATCAAGCATTATGTTTTGCAACCTGTAAGCACCATACTAGGACAAGATTCATTGGCCTAACCCCAGACAGATAAGGAATATGAAATGAAGAAACAACAACATGGATTTGACAACAGAGGATCACAAGAACATGATATTGTTTAAAGATTTATCAGGGAACAAAACAAGGATACACTCTTCCCTCATCGTAAGGGTTTATACTAAACACAAGCCCGGGAATTAAACTATAAAAGTAGTACAGGAGTTCCACGAACAGGAATTCACACTACTTGGACACCCTTAGCAGTCTGAACTAATGGAACATCTTTTATACTAGACATCCTGAACCAATCACCTTTTGAGCAAGAATCAAAATCGCCCCCCCCCCCGCCCTTCACGATGGGAATCCGAAACCCCCAAATCATGGATTTCGGATTTTCGGATTAGGGTTGACAGAAAACCCCCTAGGTAACCGAAACCCTACTTCACAAGGGAAATCCGAAACCCCCAAATCATGGATTTTGGGTTTACGGTAACCCTGCAACAGAAAATCTGACACCCACATTCAAAATCGACCCACGAACAACCCAAAAGAAAATCGACAGAGAAACCTACACAACATGCTCAACACGCAGTACACCTGAGGAAAAAAACAATAAACTTACACATCCGAAACCCCCAAATCGTGGAATTACAGATCATAAAATTTGTGAAACTCCTGAAGTAGTAGGAACAAAGTTAAAGATTGATGATAGTGTTCTTCTAAAATATCCCACTCTATACAGACAACTTGTTGGATCCTTGATGTATCATAGCATCACTAGACCAGATATTTCACATGTTGTACATGTTGCAAGTCAATTATAGCATGCTCCTACATCAGTTCATATGAGTGCAATTCTTTGAATTATCAGATATATAAAGGGATCCATAAATAAGGGAATATTTCTATCTTTATCTTCTGAGTTGAATCTAATTGCTTATACCGACTCTGATTGGGGAGGTGATTTAAATAACCACTCCACCACTGGCTTTTGTGTGTTCTTAGGTGAATCATTAATTTTTTGGAGATGCAAGAAGCAACAAAATGTGTCTCTGTCATCTACTAAGGCCGAATACAGAGCCATGACAACTACAACTATGAAGATTGTTTTGATTCACGAGCTGTTGGAAGATATGGGGGTTCATGTTCAAGGACCCACAAAATTGTGTTGTGATAACAAGAATACAATATATATTGCTAAAGAGCACACTTTTCATGAGTGCACGAAGCACATCGAGATGGATTATCACTATGTTAGACAAGAATATCGGAAGAAAGTTATAGATTTACCTTATGTAACATCATAATATCAACAGGCTGACTTTTTTACTAAGGTGCTCTGTTCTTTTAGATTCAACTTTCTTCTTGGCAAACTTTCGGTCATTGCACCGTAAGTTTGCGAGGGGGTGTTAATACATATATATTTAACTATATATATATATGTGTGTGTGTGTGTGTGTGTGTGTGTGTGTGTAGTGTGTACACATACTTTTTTATATACTTTGTATATATATATAGGCTACAGTTTGTACTTTTCCTTTTTTTTAAAATTTTTTCTTTCTGTATTTTCTTTTTTATTTTATTTTCTTTCTTTTTAGGGTTGACCATGGGATTGACCAGCCGTTGGGTTAGCTCCAACGTCTCTAACTGGCCCAACGGCTGGCCAGTCCCCCTCTCTTGTTTATAAATAAGGGATAAATCCCCTTGTACACTTAATCTTTTTTTAAAGCTCTCTCTCTCTCTCAATAATATATTTTTCTTATGCCTTTGTGCATTTGTGCCCATTTGTGAGTGTTATTTTGTGCCTTTGTGCACATATTTTTCGTTGTGAATATAGTGGGTTAATCAAGTTGTCTTTTGACTTGATCTTCTTGAAGATATTTTCACACTTTTGCTTTGATATTATAGTGGTTACTGTACATAAGTCATGGGCATGATGAAGTTCTAGCAATCTAGGCATTGCCACACCATCGAATAAAACAAAATAAAACATGTTTTATGTCTTAATCACAAACAAGCTTTCTAACAAAGGTCTTGATCTGGTGGAAAAATTGCTCTTTCATGTGATCCAATTTAGTAGTACAACCCTTTTTATAATGTTGAACATATGTGCTGGTGATTACAGGTATGGTCGATACAGGCCATGGCATAGTCCTTTGTCGGAAAAGGTGAGTGGTTGGCAAAGAACATGGTGGCACTATGCACAAAATGCCATTCTATCAGATGTTCGTGAAAAGTTAAGGAAGACTTCTTGGAGTAACCTTGGAAAGAGAATGTAGGTGTCCATTTTTACTTATACATGGTTACAGTTGTCTTTTTCTTATATCCTGAAAATGTCTTGCTAATCTATCTATCCCTCTCTCCTTCTCTCTCTCTCTCTCTATGTGTGTGTGTGTGTGTGTGTGTGTCGGAGTTTAATGCGAGAGCTGGATTGTTAAATTCTCACCATTATGGCCAAGTGGTCTTGCATTCGAATGCCACAGGGGTTATGCCCCCTTATCTTGAGTATTAGAACAAATTATATATATGTGTGTTTATACCACATATCATCTGCATGAATCCATTTCAAAGCTTGCTGGTTGAAGTGGTTCTTCGTGCACCCAATAATTATGGCTTACTACCTGTTTCGACACTAGTGCCAGTTGCAGCCAACACTTGTCATATTTATGTGTTCTTTTGGATTTTATGTTTGAAGCAAGTCAAATGAATAACCTGCAGATTTTTTTGTAAAGCATATCTAGTGTTTTTCGTTTTAATTCTCAATTGAAAATTGTTCAGTTCGTACATCTTATAAATAAGATTTTGTTTTCTAAGATTTAGTTTGTTTTGTAGAAATGTTTTGCATGAGGTAAAAGAACTAGAAAGCTTTTTCTAAGGCTATGAATTTCATGCATAAACTAGTCTTATAAATAATGCTTTTGCAGAGATGAGATGAGTCGTCTTTGCCTAGTGACCTGATCTTGTGAGCTTGTATTCCATAGATTTCACAATCTACTTTGATTGTCTTTTGTCCTCTATGGATGATATTTATGCAAAAAATCACTTCTTGTAGATAATGTTTGGTTTGTTCTAATTTCTAAATTCACTCACTACTGTTTGATGGTTTCTGTACCAGATTAGTTGAATATGAAACTGGATAAAATATGGCATATTTTTTGTTGTCCAAGAATCTGACTCCTGGTCGAGAAACTATATAAATTATTGTCTAATAGGCGACTTTGTCATCTTTCTAGTGAAATATGCTGGAAGACTTAATGGGCATGTTCAAGCCTATAAAAAACCTTCCTCGCCTAAGAAAGTAGGCCATTCTTTCCTAGTTGAGAAATTTCCCTGCATAGACAATTTGCAGTTACTTCCTCAGGGTTATGCCCATTGCCAACATGGCATTAGTTTTTGGGGTAGGTTCTACAGTGAAGATTATGGTGTGTGGAGTAGCCTTCATGCATCTACGCATGCAGGATTGTCCATGTATATGTTCCATTTTATAAACTTTTGATCTATGTATGTGTTTTATTGTAAGTACCCATTAAAACCATTCAATATTTCCTGTAGTATATTATTATCAATGATCTTATTTGCCTAACAACATTCTTTGTGGCAGTAATCTTCGTCGAGAGTATGTTGACTTGTACAAGAGGAAGTTGGTCTCGCTCAAGGATGAACTGGTATGACTAAGCTTCCTTTATATAATCTAGTGGATTTTATGGCTTCATGAATTTTTGTGGTACAGTTATAGCATCCAGCAATTTGTATTTATAATTTTCTAGCTTCACCAAATGAATGAGACCATTCTGTGTATGCTCGATATCCTTACCATTTATGTGGTGTTAGTTTCTTCCATTTTTCTTGATGCACCATGGTAGATAATGTGGATGTAACCTTGTGATGGATGGACCTCATTTTCATTCAAATCAATACCTTCAACATTGAGTTCACTCAAACTAAAAGGAGCCCTTCATAGAAGCAGAACTTCCTAAACATCATCTATTGCTACAAAAGTTTGTGACCTGATGATAACAATGACCATCGCTAGTGTGATTCATTGAGAAGCAAGCTATTTTGAAATATTTGAACTATTGGAGACGAGGTGGAAGTAATGAAAGCTGAAATGGTTGACATCAGTAGTTCTATTAGTGATATGGGACAAGGCTGTGCTAGGGTTTTGGGTTTGTAAAGTGTTTAGATCAAATAAAATCCAGTTCTTCTGCATGCCAGGACTCAATAATGGCCAATCAGTATCTTTCTGCAATCTCAGATCAAAATTTTGAGTTATTTGAACTTTTGCAGTAGGATACATGGTATCGAGTTAGTGCTGCAGGTCCCATGTGCGAAAATTCTCTTCCATGGTGCAGTTGAAATGAACTAGGATCTTTTACTTGGTTAGATTTAGAAACAATAGGTTAATTAATCACCAAGTTCAGCAGGTTTGGGTTTGGCAGAAATTTAGAAGTGATAATATGAGTTTGAAATGATCAGGTTCAGATGTGTAGTCGAAGGAGAACAAGGAGCACAGCATAAGGGAAGGGAGACAAAGATACAAAGAAATAATGGAAAGAAAAGAAAATGAAAAGAGAATTAGCAAGAGACTATTTGAGATGAACTTCATTTAATTTTTTTATAAAAAATCAAAGGTAGATAATATCCTACTGTTTGTAATACTAGAGGAGTTGTTTATGATGCCCTTCTATTGTACCAAATCCTCAAATTCTGAGATTGGAGAAAAAGGTGATTGTCGTTGAGGGTAACTGTGTTAACCTTTGATAGGATTCCACACAAACATGACAAACTATGCTTATAATTGTTTCATGGGTTGCTATGGTGTTTCAACATAACTGTACAACTCCTTTGAGAGTCCTCTTCTAGTTGATTCCAAGCTGCAGCAACAAATAGGAGAAAAAATCAGAGAGAAATGGATTAGGAGGAAAGAGGGAATGAAAGAAGGTCTAGAGAATGGATGTGAAGGTCTAAAGTGTCGATCCCTTTATCCTTTCATTTAGTGTTAAAGAGGGATGCAAGATGTTGGACAAAAATGCCCTTATAAGCTACACACATGACACTTTACATACATGGGCTGGTCCAATCCAAGCTCAAACTTGGTAAAAAATTATAAATAAAAATGCTTTTCAGGATTTGGACAACGATTTGTAGCACACAGGATTGCACATATGATAGGAAGGAAACACAATCTTTTTCCTTTCTGAATGGCAATGGGTAGATCAAGTTCATTTACTTGTGATAAATTTGGTGTGCTTTTCTTGCGTGCCTTCCTAGCTGCTTGAATTGAAGTCTTTCTCTCGTGTAGACATGGGAGACGTGAATAAATTTTTTCTCCTCTAGAGGTCTTAATAGCCTCTGGTTTGTCTCTGACATCTTGAGATGTGACATGGGTAGGACTATCTATGGGGGCTCTTGGCAAATAACATGTAGATAAATCATTTTGGTTCTCGAATTCCTCCTCAACATGTCTAGTATAATATGGAGTGTCCTCCAAGAAGCTTAGGTATACAAATATGGAGTGTCTTCCTGGTTAAACCTATTATAGAGTGATAATCTACAAATGAGAGAAAGTATTTGTACCGTTAAGGAATGTAATATCAGTGTATTACTAGTGTTGGGTCATATCATGTACTGTATTCTCTTGTATTTGTAAGGGCATTCTTGTACCAAATATCATAAGGGTGTAGGAGTCAAAGTAAGAGGCTCATTTTAATGTATTTTGAGATAGATAGTTTGAAAGAATATTTGTAAGGGCATTCTTGTACCTATATTGTTGGTAATCCTTTTCGTTTCTTGGTAATGAAACTTCTAGTTTATCTTCTTCTTCTCCATAGCTTCATCTATGGGTTTTTTGTGCCTGTATATGGTATCAGAGATAGATTAGCATGCGGAGAAGCATTTGATCATCACAGAGAGTTGAAGTTGTGAAAGTATCTTCAACAAGATACTTTAGTCGATAACGCAATAACCTTGAGAATAAATGTGTAAACATACACACACCAAGAACACTTGGAACACTTGTGCATAACAAACACAACCCACAGAATCACAAATGTGCAAATGCACTCATAAGATTCATAAACAACTAAAAGGTTGGGCTATAATCCCAAAACCCTTAAAGAAATACAAGAGGAGCTGCCCATATTTATAGGGCTTTTAGGAGGCCTTGGGAGGGGCTCCACATAGTCGTTGGAGCCCCTCCAACGGTCACAAATGTGACCGTTGGAGGGGTCCAACGACTAGTGGGTTGGGCCCCTCCCAATGCAAGTACAGTGCACTAAATGAAAGAAAAAGGAAATAAAAAAGAAAAAGAAAAAAAGTAAAAATACAAACCATATTCACGAAAATGAATACGTGTAAAATACCTAAACTACCCTTAGCAATATATATATTATATATATATATATAATAGGTAGATACATATACATATGTAATATATGTATATGTATCACCTTATATATATAAAATATATATACGAAATTACAACATATTTTAACACCCCCCCTCAAACTTAGGGCAAGATGACCGATAGTTTGCCAAGAAGGAAGTTGAACCGCGGAGCGCACAAGGCTTTAGTAAAGAAGTCTGCCAACTGATATTCGGACGTGACATAAGGAAAATCAATGACTCCTTTGAGATATGCTTCACGAACATAGTGACAGTCCATTTCGATGTGTTTAGTCCGCTCATGAAAGGTGTGATTTTTCGTAATGTAGATTGCACTCTTGTTGTCACAACAAAGCTTAGTGGGCCCTTCTATTGTAATCCCCATGTCTTCTAGCAATTGATGAATCCAAACAATCTCCATGGTAGTAGTTGCCATGGCACGATATTCAGCTTCTGTGGAGGAGAGTGACACCTTTTGTTGCTTCTTGCATCTCCACGATATTAGTGAGTCTTCTAAGAATACACAAAAACCAGTGGTTGAGTGACGGTTATTTGGGTCACCTCCCCAATCTGAGTCAGTATAAGCAATCAATTTTAAGTCAGAAGAAGAGGACAGAAAAACTCCCTTATTTAGAGTACCCTTTATGTATCTTACGACTCGTAAGATGACACTCATGTGAACGGATGTAGGCGCATGCTGAAACTGACTTGCAGTATGGACTGCATGAGATATATCTGGTCTGGTAATACTCAGATACATTAATGATCCTACAAGCTGTGTGTAGGGTGTAGGATCCAAAAGGGGAACCCCATCATCAATTTTCATCTTTGCTCCTACTACCGCAGGAGTTTCACAAAGCTTCTCATCTGTAATACTTGACCTGTCAATGATCTCAGAAGCAAGCTTAGTTTGAGATAAGAAATATCCTCTAAGAGAGTATGCTCTACTTCAATTCCCAAAAAATAAGTTAGAAAACCCAAGTTAGACATTTCAAATTTATCTTTTAAGATAGATTTTATACTCTTAACCCCGTTAGAGTCACTCCCAGTGATGAGCATGTCATCAACATATAGAAATAAAATTACAATCCCTGCATTGGATTTTCTAACAAATAGAGCAGTGTCAGTAAAACAAGAGAAAAAATCATTCTCAATCATAACAGAGTTAAATCTATCATACCAAGCCTTGGGGGCTTGTTTTAGGCCATAGAGTGCTTTTTGAAGACGAAACACCTTTTCCTTAGGAGTCTCCATTCCAGGAGGAGCATCCATATAAACTTCTTCGCTTAAATCACCATTTAAAAAGACATTTTTAACATCCATTTGATAGATGTTCCATTTGTTGATAGAGGCAACAGTTTTAAGGCATCGGACAGTGACCATACGAGCTACAGGAGCAAAAGTTTCTTCATAGTCAATACCATATTCTTGACTATATCCTTTTGCAACCAAGCGAGCTTTATACCTTTAAAGGGATCCATCACTTTTAGTTTTTACTTTGAAAACCCATCTGCACCCTATTGTTTTCTTGCCTTTAGGAAGATTTTGAAACTCCCAAGTTTTGGCTCTTCTCAGAGCCTCATGTTCATTGTCCATTGCATTAATCCATTCAGGGCACTTTCGTGCTTCTTCAAAATTTCTAGGTTCTATATAGGAGTGGATGGCACTAAGGCAGACTCTATATCTTGGTGAAAAAGAGTCATAGGAAATGAACCTAGAAGGAGGCCTTCTACTTCTTTCGGTTCTACGAGGGATCACTTCATTCTGAGAGGCACTGGGATTGACATCATTATATCTCTCAAGAGCACTCCTAAAGTTGTTTTGATCTCTATGAGTATAGGTGATAGGGTCTCTAGGTAATTCTTCATCAATATGTTGATGTAACGAAGGAGGCAAGGAGATGTTTACCTCGGTTTCAAATTCATTTGGGTTACTTTGATCTGACTCATTATCACTAGTATCATCGTCTTTATTCAGTAAATCAAACAAAAAAGAATAATCCATATTTTCATTATGAGGGTCACAACGTTCGAATCCACCAAGATTTTCCAAAAAACTCACATTTCTGGAAACATACAATTTATCACTTTTGATATCATAACAACGAAACTCCGCCTGTGTATAACTGTTTAGTTATACACTGCCGGTCCCAAGCCCGGATAAAGGAGGAGGGTTGCGGTAGGCCTGTGACAGCCAGCATAAAAACTTTGTCATACCCTATGAAAATGAACCAATATGAGAATTTCGTTGGGGCGTTCCCTACTGAGCGACGCGCTGTCCTCTCTAGGCCCGGAGGCAGTGATAAATGGGCAAGGGTTGCTAGGTCGTCGCCCAAAAGCGACGCGTCACACCGGCGCCCGGGTGTGGTGTTAAATAGGCAAGGGTTCCCTCACTTTGTTGGACGGGTGGGGGTAAAGAAGTTAGTCCAAGACCATAAAATTAGGTTAGCCACTTGGAACATAGGGTCTTTAACTGATAAGTTGGTAGAGTTAGTAGATGTTATGTGTAGGAGAAAGATTGATATTTTATGTCTTCAAGAGACCAAATGGGTAGGTGAGAAAGCTAAAGTGATAGAACCTTGGGGATATAAGATTTGGTATACAGGAATAAATAAGAATAGGAATGGAGTAGGGATTGTTATGAGTCGTCAGTTTATAGATAATGTAGTTGAGGTTCGTAGGAAGGGTGATAGAATTTTACTTATTAAATTAGTATTAGGTACGGATATTATTAATATTATTAGTGTTTATGCACCTCAAGTAGGTTTAGATGATTCCATTAAGCATCAATTTTGGGAAGATTTAGATGGAGTAGTACAAGGGATATCTTATGGAGAAAAGCTTTTCATCGGCGGTGACCTTAATGGACATGTAGGCATTAGTAGGGCTGAATTTGAGAGTATCCATGGAGGCTATGGTATAGGAGAAAGAAATGAAAGTGGAGAAAGAATTTTAGATTTTTGTTTGTCCTATGATATGATCTTAGCAAACACTTGGTTTAGGAAGAGGGAGTCTCACCTAGTAACATTTAAAAGTGGGGTTAATACGAGTCAGATAGATTTTTTCCTACTTAGAAAGAGAGATAGGGGTTGTTGCATCGATTGTAAGGTTATACCGGGAGAAAGTGTAGCTACACAACATAGAGTCTTAATTTTAGATCTTAGAATTAGACAATGCCGCAAAAGGGATAGACATAGGATAGATCCTAGAATTAAGTGGTGGGCACTGAAAGGAGCTAAACAAGGAATGTTTGTAGAGCAGGTAGTTAAGGAAGCTGATTGGTGTCTCGAGAAAGATTCAGAATCAATGTGGAATAAGATAGCAGGTGGCATGAGAAAAGTGGCTAAGGAGGTATTGGGTGAGTCTAAAGGCGGTGCACCACTAGGTAAGGATACATCATGGTGGAATGAGGATGTCAAATTAGCTATTAAGGTTAAAAGAGAGTGTTATAGAAATCTAAGTAAGAGTCGTGATAATGAGAATTTGGAGAAGTATATGATAGCAAAGAAGGAAGCTAAAAAAGTTGTTCGAAACGCGAGGGCTAAGGTATACAAGGAGGTTTATGACAAGTTGGATACCAAAGAAGGCGAGAAAGATATTTATAGGCTTGCAAAGATGAGAGATAGAAAATCGAAGGATTTGGGTATGGTTAGATGTATCAAAGATGAAACACAAAGGGTTTTAGTCAAAGATGAGGAGATTAAGGAGAGATGGAAAGATTATTTTGATAAGCTATTTAATGATAGTCATGCTCAAGATCTTGGAGACTTCTCCATTCCTTTTCATGAGATAAATCGTGACTTCATGCGCAAGATTCAAAAGAAAGAAATTGCAGAGGCTTTGAAGAAAATGAAATCAAGCAGGACAGTTGGCCCAGATGGTATACCTATCGAGGCTTGGAAATGCTTGGGAGAGAAAGGTTTAGAATGGTTGACAAATCTTTTTAACTTGATTTGGCGAACAAATAAGATGCCTAATGAGTGGAGGAAGAGTACTTTGGTGCCTTTATATAAGAATAAGGGTGATATACAAGATTGCACAAACTATCGTGGTATAAAACTCATGAGTCATACTATGAAACTTTGGGAGAGGGTGATTGAGTCTAGGTTGAGGAAGGTTGTCATGATATCGGAGAATCAATTCGGTTTTATGCCTGGAAGATCAACTATGGAAGCTATACATCTTCTTAGACAACTTATTGAAAGATATAGGGAGAGGAACAAAGATTTGCATATGGTTTTTTTTGATTTAGAGAAGGCATACGATAGAGTACCTAGGGACGTTCTCTGGTGGACAATGATGAAGAAAGGTGTTTCTCTCAAGTACATTAGTATAATTAAAGATATGTATGAAGGAGTAGTAACCAATGTCCGCACTTGTGGAGGGGTGACAACCAATTTTCCGATAACGGTTGGGTTACATCAAGGATCTGCTTTAAGCCCTTTCCTATTTGCGATAGTGATGGATGAGCTTACGAGATCAATTCAAGAAAATGTACCGTGGTGTATGTTGTTTGCTGATGATATTGTTTTGATTGATGAGTCTAGAGCTGGGGTTAATGCTAAGTTAGAATTATGGAGACAGACATTGGAAGCTAGAGGTTTTAAGTTGAGTAAGAGTAAGACAGAATACATGGAATGTCGGTTTAGTAAGCAACGAAGCAGTGATGGGAGTGTAGTGAAGCTTGGTGAGCGAGAAATACCGGTGGATGATTGTTTCAAATATTTGGGATCTATCATTCAAAAGTATGGAGAAATTGATGGAGTACACAATCATAGGATAAAGGTTGGGTGGATGAAATGGAAAAGTGCAACTGGAGTGCTGTGCGATCGTAGAATGCCATTGCGGTTGAAGGGAAAGTTTTATAGGACGACTATTAGACCTGCTTTACTATATGGTACGGAATGTTGGGCTGCCAAAAGATATCATATTCAAAAAATGAGTGTAGCTGAGATGCGGATGCTTAGATGGATGTGTGGAAATACAATAAAAGATAAGATTCAGAACGAGGAGATACGTAAGAAGGTAGGTGTTGCACCTATTGAAAATAAGATGCGAGAGAATCGTTTACGGTGGTTTGGACATATTCGGCGAGGGCCTAGTGATGCTCGAGTTAGAAGGTTGGAGAAATGGGAAAATATGTTAGTTAAAAGAGGTCGGGGTAGGCCTAGGAAGACTTGGATGGAGATGATAGGAAAGGATATGAATGCTTTGAACCTCACCGAGGACATGGCATTGGATAAAAATGATTGGAGGAAAAGGATTCATGTGGAAGACCCGAAATGAATTTCTTTTTTGGTTCATATCGCTGACCCCAATTGTTTTGGGATGAAGGCGTAGTTGTTGTTGTTGTTGTTGATATCATAACAACGAAACCCCTTTTGTGTTTCAGAATAGCCAAGAAAGGCACAAGAAATGGCTTTAGGAGAAAGTTTGTCATTCTTATCAGTAAGAACAAAACATTTACACCCAAAGACCCTTAACCTCCTATAATCAAATTCCTTATCGTACAATTTTTCAAGGGGAGAAAGTTTGTTTAAATTTTTCGATGGGAGTCTGTTTATGAGATAGACAGAAGTAAGGGCTGCCTCAACCCAGAGATTTTTTGGAATGTTTTGAGAAATGAGTAAAGTCCTAGTTGTTTCAATGATGTGCCTGTGTTTTCGTTCGGCTAACCCATTTTGTTGAGGGGTTTTTGGACAAGATTTTTGGTGAAGAATACCAAAATTTTCAAGATAACTTTTAAATTCATTTGAGAGGTATTCTCCTCCAGAGTCGGACCTAAAGATTTTTAAACATCCATTGAATTGATTTGAAATCATCATGTGAAAACTTTTAAAAGTTGAGAAAACTTCATGTTTATGCTTAAGAAAATAAATCCAACAAAACCTAGTATAGTCATCCACAAAGATCACATAATATGAAAATTTTCCTTTTGACATTACCAGAGCCGGTCCCCATACATCGGAATGGACAATTTCAAATGGTTTTGTCGTAAACATGGATCTTTCAGGAAAAGACAAACATTTCATTTTCCCAAGAATACATTCATTACACAAAAAGTCACTTTTACAAAGATGTTTAACAAAAGGCAAATAGGAGATTTTAACAATATTGGGATGACCCAATCTCTTATGCCATACATGAATATCTTTGTTTTGGACGACGTTGCAAAATTGACTCTTGGTAACTTGAAGAAAATCTACGTAGTAGAGGTCTCTTCTTCTAGAGCCTTGCCCAATCAATCTCCCGGACTGGCGATCCTGTATCCAACATTTATTAGAAGAGAATTTTATATCGCAACCATGGTCCGAGAGTTGGGAGACGGAAAGAAGATTTAAGTTAAGGTTTGGGATAAAATGAATTTTTGGAACAAAGAAGTCTTGTTTTTCAAAATTACCTATTCTTTTAATCTCAAGAGATGTTCCGTCCGCAGTTGAGACAAAGGATGAAAAAGAATTTTTAGAAAAATTTGAAAGAAAGCAAGAGCTAGGGGTCATGTGAAAGGATGCCCCGGAATCTAAAAGCCAAGATGTCTTACCGGGGGAAGAGTATGACATAGCGGCTCCGGAAGTACCTCCCTTGAGAAGAGGTTGTAGTGCTTCTACGATTTGTTGAAGAGAAAGAGACACACTTAATGAAGAAGGTCGTTCTTCCCCTTGGGATGCCATAGCCGTTGCAATCAATTTCTTCCATTTAGGACACATAGGTTTGATATGTCTGGGTTCTTTACAATAGTAGCAATTCAATTTGCTATAGTCTCTTTTGCCATACCGATCATTTCCTCCTTGACCTTGATTCTTGAAATGAGGAGGTCTATAGGTCTTCATGTTATTTCCCGGTCTTGACATGGCATTAGCCATTTCACCATCTTCTTGAGTAAAGGAAGTAACAAGAATGCTAGAATTATTTTTGCCAATCCCCATACGGGTTTCTTCACCACTTAGCTTGGTGATAACATCTTCAAGTGAGGGGGATGTGAAAGCGGAGAGAAGAGAGGACCGGACTTGTTCAAATTCGGGTCTAAGGCCATTTAGAAAATTGAAGAACCGGTCTTCCTCAAGTTGTTTGTGCCTTAATTCGATTGCCTCTCCACTCCATTTAGGTTCAAGAATTGCGAGTTCGTCCCAAATAGAGGATAATTCGGCAAAGTACTCCCGAATGGTCATGTCATTTTGTTGGAGGGTCAAAGCCCTCTTTTGGAGAAAGTACTTGTGGGATAGATCTCTTGAGGTGTACATTTTCTCAAGATATACCCAAGCTTCGAAAGCCTTTTTAAATTTGATGATATTGGCGTTTATCTTGGTCTCAACGGATGAGAAAATCCAAGATAAGATCTTGAAGTTCTTCATTTCCCAATCATCGTGTTTTTTAGAATACTCTTCAAGGGCCTTTTGTCTTTCATCCCCTTCAAGGATCTTAATATCCCCTCCTTCAATAACGGTAATTTTGGGTTCCGGTTCCGGTATGGATCCATGAATGTAACCCCAAAGCCCCTTTCCTTTAATATGAGCTTCCATATTACCGGCCTAAACATTATAGTTTGAGCCATTAAGCTTAAACCCAAGAGAGAAATGGGAGTCTTTTTCGCCCATTAGAGAGGAAAGAAGACAAGGAATAATACGTACCTCAATTACTTTTCGCGTCTTTCTTGACAAGAGGCTCCTAAAATATTGCTCGAAGAAGGTGATCCTCTTTGATTTCAAAAAACTTGAAGGCACGCTTTTCGAGGAATGCAAGAGAGGGCGAATCACAATTCTTCTTTTTCAACGAGGCTCTGATACCATGTGAAAGTATCTTCAACAAGATACTTTAGTCGATAATGCAATAACCTTGAGAATAAATGTGTGAACATACACACACGAAGAACACTTGGAACACTTGTGCACAACAAGCACAACACACGGAATCACAAATGTGCAAATGCACTCATAAGATTCATAAACAACTAAAAGGTTGGGCTATAATCCCAAAACCCTTAAAGAAATACAAGAGGAGCTGCCCATATTTATAGGGCTTTTAGGAGGCCTTGGGAGGGGCTCCACATAGTCGTTGGAGCCCCTCCAACGGTCACAAATGTGACCGTTGGAGGGGTCCAACGACTAGTGGGTTGGGCCCCTCCCAATGCAAGTACAGTGCATTAAATGAAAGAAAAAGGAAATAAAAAAGAAAAAGAAAAAAGGTAAAAATACAAACCATATTCACGAAAATGAATATGTGTAAAATACCTAAACTACCCTTAGCAATATATATATTTTATATATATAATAGGTAGATACATATACATATGTAATATATGTATATGTATCACCTTATATATATAAAATATATATACGAAATTACAACATATTTTAACAGAAGTTCCATTATTGCATCGGGTTTTGTGCCCTTCATTTGATTGAATAGTTGCTCCACTCCTTGTTGTTTGAGGAAACCCTCCACTTCAATTGGTCTGATGTCATCCTCAAGAGGAGCAATTGGTACGGCTTGTCCAAATTTAAATAATCAGATTCGGGGTTTTTCTGAGGCTTGATTTTGGAGGATATACAAATCAAACCTCCTCGGATTTGAGGTTGTTTTGGAATTTCTATGTTTTTTACAATAATTTTTGAGTTTCACAAGAATTTCAGACCAGATTTCAGAAAATCTTTAAATCTGATCTAATTCTTGGTTGTTGAGGGGTTGGATTGCTTCTATAGATGTCGTTTTGAGTTAGGAGTGTAAAACTCGAAAAAAAACTTGGATTCGGGTCGGATCCGGACTCGGACCCAACCTGAGGCCACCGCCTCTCGTGCCTTCTCAAGACAGCGAGGCAGGGGAGGGTTTCAAGTAGAAACCCCCTTTCCCCTGTGCTCTCTCGTTCTCTCTCCCTCTCTCACCTTCCTTTCGCTCGGCAAAGCTTCAGCAAGCTCCCCTCCTGTGAGCTCCTGTTCGACGAACCCCCTCACCTGCAGCTCCCTCTCGTCTGCCGACGCCGGCGATCTTGGTCCATCTCGTCGGCCCTCTGCAGGTAACCCCCGACTCCCCTCTCTTTCTTCTTCTTCTTCTTCCCCTTCTACTTCTTCTTCGTTTCCCCTTTTCTCCTCTTCGGCAGGACGGTAGGGGCGACACCCCCTGTCGTCTGCATTTAGTCAGTCGGCAGGGGCTAAAGCCCTTGCCTGACATCTTTCGACAGGTCGGCAGGGGTGACGTCCCCTGCCACCTGCGTTTAGTTGGTCGGCAGGGGTTTTAGCCCTTGCCTTTAATGTTTCGACAGGACGGCAGGGGCGACACCCCCCTTGCCGCCTGTGATAAAGCTTTTGGCAGGCCCTGCCTCGCTTTTTGGCATGTTGGCAGGGGCCTTGCCCCTGCCACCTGAGTATTCTCGGCAGGCAGGGACAAAGCTCCTGCCCCCGATCCTCCCTCTTTCCCTTTTTTGCCGGGGAGGGGCAGAGCCCCCTCCCTTTCTCCCTGTGGTGCAAGATGAAGGGGAGGGGCTTGGCCCCCTCCCTGCTTCCTTTTTTCGCCGAGGGGCTGAGCCCCCTCCCTGTCTCCTTGTGGTATGGGTTACGAGGGCGGGGCTCGACCCCCTCCCTGTTTCTCCTTATCGCAAGGAAGGGGGTTGGGCCCTCCCCCCAGTCTCCCTGCTCTTGTTAGGGTCCGGGGTCAGGTTCGGTTCATCAGCCGAGCCCACCTTCACCTTTGGTCGCTGCAGGCGGGGCCTGGTTTGATTATCGTGCCCACATGCCTCCCTTGTGTTGGTTGGCAGGGTCGGGTTCGGCCTGGGTTGCTGTCCCTTTGCCCCACCCCTTGCACACTCTCTTCAGGCTTTTGTGAAGCTACTTACGTCTTGCTTTTGCAGCTCGTACGACGGATCTCGCTCGTGCCCCGCGACCCGAGCCGTCAATCGCTTACACCCGCAGACGCCAACAAGCTCGCAACTCCCCAAGGTAGGGAAAGATTGAACGGATGACTTGGACAATTGAATTGAGTTCAATTAACTAAAAAAGACAATTAAATAAATATATATGCATATATATATATATATATTTATTTATACGAGTACGCAGTTAACTCAAGGACGCGGTTTCACGATCCTTATCATTTACTTTCTTTCATGTCTTTACTTTGCCGTCGCGCTTTGCGCCCAGGCTCTTGCTTTTACAAATGTTTAGTTACTGCCTTGCCATTGCAGATGATGCTTAGGTTTTCGCTCATTGCATATGCTATAAAAGCATCATCGTGGAGGATGCAAGAGGCATTTACCACTCTCCCTCTTGCGACAAGAGTTGAGTCGGGAGCTTAACGATACATCCTCGTCTAAGGAGAGGGATCCCTAGAAGGGATCCTGGCTTTTCGAGTGAGCAGCTCTGCAAGGTAGACTTGAGAATTTAGGAAGCTGCGCAAAAGCATCAAAGATTGCCCAAATCGAAGTATTTGGAAGGATGTGATTGGCTGGTTCTGTTCGTCTATCCGACATATCTCGGGTAACCTCGAATTGGGGCTTGAGCAAACTTCTTAGCAGGGGTTCTGTTGAGAAACCCGTATCCCGTTTATCGAGGCCGGTATCGAGTCATGCGAGGCATGTAGATACCATGATAGCGGATGAAATTCTAGAAAATCGCATGCCAAATGTTGGCACAAGTTGTTGGTTGTTTCAAAAGATAAAGAATGTCAAAAGTAAAGTTTGAGAAACATTACATTTTTGCGAAACACTTTTGTTGAGGCTCTTATTGAGGAACTATACCCCTTTCATCCTAGAGTACTCGTAGTCGTGCATTACACGCTAGTACTGCGATGATTGGATGAGACAGTCGTGCGACCTCGAACAGTGCTAAATGCATAATGCTGTAAACACATAAAAATGTGATCGCCTTCACAGGTAAGATGCTCATTTGGTCAAAAGACCAGAGCATATAGAATGAGTCGTCAGTTAATTTACCCCTGACGCACTCATTCGCTTCTTGTAGTCTGTCAAGGGAGAGGACAAAGCGGTACACACTCCAATGGACAGGTTGCTAATAACCACCCTACGAGCAAAGATCCAGCCTCCCTAGTCATTGGAGTTAGAGGAAGGGACTACCATACATTATCCTAGGCGGTAGATCCCATGTACTTCTGCAGAAGTTGGATGTATCCATTGCCAAGTACCTGCCTTTGGGGAATCCTCTCTTGGCTAAAGCTGTCCCCTTAGGAGCGGACTCAACTAGCTATTCGGGTTATTGAAAATAGATAGAATAACAGACGCCCGAACTAGTCTCAGTTGTTTCTATGATCTGTCTGCGCGTACCCGCAGACCAGTAATATCGAAACATAAAGTCTGTTCACACTGGTTGATGGGTCATATGACTTTCGTGTGTTTTGGATACATATTTTTTGTCAAGTAAAGCTTATCGATGAAATTACATATGACTTTGGTGTCTCCGAGATTCTTATGATTATGATGCTTATGCAGGTAAATGACACATCACGCCTACATAGTTGTATTGCAGAATATTACATTATGATTGTTTGTGTGAATATATCATACCTGTATAACATGATTGATAAGTATCATGAATATTTGATTAAAATGTCTTGAAGATATGCGCGTGAGTTAAATGCTAGAAAGGTCGAATGCGATGTGCTTTGAGATAAGAATTGTGAATGCATATGATGATGCAATGATCTGAATATTTGCACATATAACTTGAATCCTATGTGATTTGTTTTACCATGTGAAGTGATACAATGCATATTGTTGGACTACATGCTTGTGCCCATATTGGTGGCTATTGACCCCAAGAGCGGTCAATTGTTCGGAGCAGTCGGTTGTATTGATGCATGTATCACTGAGTATGGTATCTGTTGAGGACCTGATCTCCAAAGGATTATCTGCGAGGGTGTGTATGATCAAGATCAGGTGACTCGATTAGAGTGGTAGAATCTCTATGAGGATATACACTGTCCAAGAGCGGGCAGCCGCAAAGACGGTGAACTCCTGTGAGGAAGTGTATTGTCTAATACCAGGTATACCATTTAGGGCGGTAATTCCTTGTGAGGTTGTATATTTTCCAGACCAGGTGATCCATCGTTGATCTTGTTAATTATAGTAGTGACTATCGACCTTAAGAGCGGTCATTTGTATTGATGCATGTATCACAATAATTTTAATTGAATATGACATTTGTTGAGGATCGGGTTCTCAAAGGATTCTCTGTGAGGGTATGTATAATCAAGATCTGGTAAATCGGCTAGAGTGGTAGATTCTCTGTGAGGATGTACACTGTCTAAGAGCGGGTAGCCGCAAAGACGGTGAACTCCTGTGATGAAGTGTATTGTTTAAAACCAAGTATACCATCTAGGGCGGTAATTCCTTGTGAGGTCGCACATTTCCCAGACCAAGCGATCCGTTGTGGAACTTGTGATTCTTGATTACCATAAAAAGTTATGGTGAGCTGTGATGATCTTCTGAGATTGATTGAAATAGCCAGTTATGAATCTATAGATTTGGCTTTCTGTTTTAGCATGATTTCATGCAGGACTCAGATGTGAGAATCAGATCTTTATTGATTTTAAATCATGATCATGTTTTGGACCTTCTATGGAAGGGTAGGTTTTTCTGAGAAATTATGACCTCTTAAGCGAGGCATAACAGGTGACAGCTGGCCGCGTAAAACCTTGTAAGTTGGGAATAAATTAAGGTTGTTCAAGGACAAAGAGTTTGTTAGAAATAGTGAGAGCGACAAACGATGACCTGATAATGATTAAATACAGAGATCTCGTTCAAGGAACGAAAACAAGCTAGAGCAATGTCTCATTGTGTCTCTTCATTCGTGTCGAATCAAGTAGAAGATAACATTTCTTATAGTCTTCTGCTAAACCCTTTTTATGGCTCTGTATAAACTCTTGCGAAGACAAAAGTTTAATCACACATACGTTTTGTTCAATCGAGCTTTGAACTGCTTATCTGTTTAACTGCTGATCTGCTTTAAACTGCTTAGCATGTTGAATTAAATGCTCTTAATTCAGTTTCCTATAGTCTCTCTTGTGCACCTATTAGTTTTTCGCGAAACTAACCTATTCTATGGGTACAGGTGATGATTAGGTACACTACGGGCGATGACGCGATTGCAAGATAGTTTCAAGATTCCCTTTTCCTGCTCTTAGCTCGCGTCCTGGACATTTTTGGGTTTTGTCACGGATTTTCTTTTGGATATCTGAATTTTGTACTTTTTGGTTCTTTTAGCTAACGTGCTCAAAGTTGTCAACTTGCCTTTCTAAATTTAACAAAAGAATTATCTTCTGCTGATCACATAAACAAACTCTGAAAGGAAAGAGATTTTCTAATAGTCTCTTGCCTGTTTTCTGAAAGGTTCGCAAGTTTGAAATTTTGGAGAGTTACAAGGAGTGCTTCATTATCTTTTTCATGATAAAATTTGGAGTATATAGTGAATTGTGTCAAGTTATTTAAGAGACTACATCAGGCGGTAATCAGTTTTCTGCATGTATTGACCTGATTTAAGTATTAGGTGGTGATATTCTTGGATTTATCTCTGTTACGCAGTGTTTGGTGTGTGTGCAATGATTTCTTGGTGGGATTACTCACATAGTTGGTGAGTTCTTGTCTATGTAGTCAAGCGGCAGATATCTAAATGGCCTAGTAAGAGCCTAGGCAGTGTTAAAATACACACACACACACACACACACACATATATATATATATATATATATATATATGACATCATACCCACTTGAGGGTATTTCTATAATTCTGGCCAATAATGGCATGTTAGTCTTTTTATTTTTATTTCTTTTTTTTTCCTTTCTTTTATTTTTTCTCTTTTTATTTTTTGTTCTTTTTTAAGCATGCATTTAATGCATGTGACATTGGGGGTCCCAACTAAGAGTCGTTGGACCCTCAACGGTCACAATTGTGACCGTTGGGGGCCCAACAACTCCCTGTTGGGCCTCCCAATGCCCTCTCACTCTCATCTTTTCTCACTCCTCTTACTCCCTTTTGTTTATAAATAGTGGGGTAAACCCCTTTTGTAAGTGTGGCTTTTACAAGCCCATTCTTGCTTTATAAGATTTTTCTCTTGCAAGCCATTAGTGGTTTTGTGTATGTTCATTTTTGGACTTGTTCTTTGTTGTTGCTTGTGAATGTCCATTATAGGACATTGTATTTATTTCCGCATATTTCATTACAGGCAGGACTAGTCGGCCTAGTCACCCCCCCCCCCCCCCCCCAAAAAAAAATAGATTAAGAATATGCTGAACTTATAATAATATATATTTGTATAAGACTTAATAGAATATATACATGCACATACATACATGTATATGAGAAAATATTTGCTATTAATGAAGGTAAGGAACTAATGAGCTGGAAATCATAGGTGCAACTTACCAAATAAATGTGTTCAGCATAGTTTGTTTGCTTAGGATCCGATCAAGCCTTGGATCATGCTTTACAGATGTAAATACATGATTTTTTTAGTTGATAACATTTTGGCACATTGTGCAGCGTTGAATTTTGAACCCTTTTAAAAACCTGATTACTTCTCATAATCACATGATTCAAAACAAATTTCCTACTAAACAAACCATGTAGATCACATCCATAAAATTTGATATACAAAAAATTAGAAAATTTTGAATAAAAGAGTGGTTTCTACTCATTAGTTCCTTACCTTCATTAGTAGCCAATATTTACCCCATATATATGCATATATTTGAAAAAAACAGTGAATATATATTCATATATGTGAAGAAAAAGAGTAGACATAAATCTTATATATATATATATATATATGGTCACTAGAATATGTGCATTTCCGACGTTTCTTTTATAAATCCAAGCCTGTAGATGCATTTGGCGTGGTCCATTTGCTAGAAATAGACTGTTGAATAAAGTATTTTTGATGAAAAAATGTGATTGTTAGATGCTTGAATATTTATGAAAATTCTAAGCCATTGATTTTCAAGCCTTAAAAGATCATTCTTATTTATCTTAATCGGATGATCAAAGAGTTTCTATAAAACCAAGCATCTAGATCACATCCGTACGGTGAAATTTGGGACTTGATTATGTGACCATAAATCAGCTATCTACATTGCAAATGATCGAGTTCATCATGAAAGAACCAAGCATATTGATATTGATTGTCACTTTATTTGAGAAAAAGATTGAAAAGAAAATTTTTAAGGTGATATATGGTCATACAGGAACATAGTTAGCGAGAACGGCATTAAGCAATGCAAATCATGATGAGTTGATAAGCAAGTTGGGGGTGATTAACATCTTTTATCCCAACTTGTGGAAGATTGTTATCTGATAGTAGTCCTTAAGTTTATTTTTGTCTCTATGCTGCTCCTATATGTTTTGACCAAGGTTGCCGGACTAGGAAGCGGAAGTGGGAAACGATCCGGGAAGCAGAAGCGAGAAGCGATGCATTTTAAAATGTATAGGAAGCGGGAAGTGAGGAATAAAAAAAAAGAAATATTAGAATTGAATGAGAATCAAAATGAAACACAAATAAAAACTAAAATAAGTGGCTACTATTAAATTTCATGATTTTTTAGTGTAAGAATTAAATTTTTAACAAAATCTAAAAATGTTGACTACCAATTTATTGAAAGCACATGGAAGTGGGTGAGAAGAGTGAAAGAAAACACAAAAAACATGAAAAGTTGAGTAAGAGAAAATATACTAAGGATAGATGAAGCATGTGGAAAGCATAGGAAAAGCGTGGGGGAATCGAGGTTCTCATCAAGTTTCAGAAGCGAAGAGTATTGCCCTTCCGATGCAAGTTTCTGGGAAGCGAGCTTCCCACCTATCTAAGAAGCTTCCGGTAAGTCTGATTTTGACTGTCATATTACATGAGTGATATACTTTTGATGGTATTTTTATTCATTGTACCCATTCTAAAGTTAATAGAAAAGAGAATAACCCAGGACGCGATGCCAATCTCATTTCTCTCCCTCCATTTCTTCTTTATTTCCCTCTATCATTCATGAATGGTGATGTAAATCTGGGCATCAAACAGCGTGTGTATGCAACTATATATATATATATATATTACTATATCTTTGTGTAAACTCTGCCTCTTTGTTCATGAATAATTTGTTTATTCTTTATTTTTGTTGGTTACTAGCCTGTCAGCGAAGCTGTTCTTCATGAACTGGATCAGATGGAAAAGGAATGTGATGTTGAAGACATTTTAAGCTACAGATGCATTGCTGAGACACAATTGCAGGTACAACTTTGCAGGTGGATTGTGTGTTATAGAGGCCTTGATGATATTGTGGACTGCTGTAATAGGTTCCTTTTTTGGCTTTTTCAGCATGAACTGTGTTTTCTGCTTGTTCTCTGTGTTTATTTGTTATGGATTGTAGGATGGCGTTCGTTTCTCCTCTATTCCCTTATTTTTATTTTAACAATTTGTAAAATTTTTCAGTCTTCTTCCAACTTGTGAATGTTTGCTTCCATTTTATTTCACTTGTAAGCTGTAAGATCTTATTGATATTGGTAAAATCACAAAACTGGTAGGCCACATGTGATTGAATCTTCTTAATAGGATCCATTTGAAGAGTCACAATAGGAGTTTGGCTATATTTGTCAAAACTGATCCAGCCCCAATTCAGATTGACTGATATAGTCATGCTTCTAGTTTTCATTTAGAATCAAATTGGATCTGCATGAGTGGCACATATAAGAGTTTTTAAATGATATGAGAAAGGAGGTTGTGTGTGGTAATGGACTAACGAATCTGGTTCATGAGTCTGAAGGCATTGCATCTGAACAAAGTTGCATGGAATCCAGGGAAAAATAAAACAGAATGGTTAAGTGTTGCAGGGAAGACACTGAATATACAAAATACATATGAAACTACAACACTACTGAAAATGTATAATAGATATACATGCTATGTATATTTTATATATGTCTGGCATAGCACTTGAAGAAATTTCATAGGGAGAAACAAATTATAGGTAGATGTGGCTGGACCCAGAAGCATCTAGCACCAGAACCCTAAGGTACCAGCATTGACATGGTGACTAATCTTTTGTTGTCAAGGCTCCTGTCACTTGAACTCTCATATCTGCCACCAATCTTCTGAGCTAGACCACTTCCATAGTTGTCGTAGACATAGCTCGGTATTCAGTTTCAATCGATAAGAGACCTGATGTAATATCGTGTGTTTTTCCATAGTTTTAAATTCTGAAATTCTGAAATTTTGGCTAAGTGGAAGTAGGTGCTCCGAGAGCAACATATCATTACTAATATATATATATATATATATATATATATATATATATATATAGGTTAGCTATTTACATATGTAAGTAGCTGGAATATATGCTTTACTATGTATGTACATTGCACATAGCTGGAATATAAGCTTTAACTTTCTTTCCTAATATAATTTCAGGAGCTTCTATTAAAATCAAAAATTTCTAAATCAAACATTGATATCATGGATTCTACTTTGGAGAGGCAGCCAAGTGATAACCTCTCGTCAAGCAGGCCCCGCGGATGGCTTAACTGGTTTTCCTTAGGCATGCTAGGTGCTGGAGGAACAACTGATTCTGATCAATTTGCTGGTGCTGTTTCAATTGAAATTATAGAGGTACTTGTGTGTGTGCTTTGCTGAAATTGTGTCTCAGTAATTGCAAGGATTCATTTGCTTGGGATTTTACACAGGATATCTACAAAATAACAAAGTTCAGTCCAACTCTCACATCTGATGGGACAATATCCATCACGGAGAAGTTCTACTTATCTTCAATCTCCATCAGCATCCGCCAAATTGTTGCTATGCTTATAAACAAGTATGAATGCCTCCTGTTATTTTGCTGTTTGGTCGACAAAGATCAAGAAAGTGCAAAAATCAATTTTAAATTTTTGCTAGTTTTCAGCATACTTGTTCTACAGATGAAAAATCAATTCCAGGGATAGTAAGATTTATATGTTCTTGTTAAAGAGAAAAATCATCTGTTGCTAGAATTATGAGATGCCATGTTGACTTCCTGTAAAGCTATGGTATCTGGACACTCAATTTTTCCCTCCATACCCGTGTCGACACATGTGTCCCCTGTAATGAAACAAGCGGAAATGCAAAAGAGATCCCAATAAAGATCAGCACAAATACAAAAGTTGTGCACAAGCACCAATTCACCAAGAGATAATACAAAGTGAGAACAATCTCAAGAGCATAACACATGCGCACAAGTCACTATGGGCATACACAACAGCCACTATGGTCCCACCCAACACAACACATAAAAAATATAGTTTCACTACTGAAAATGCTTAGAAAGGCATTAAAGATACAAGGGGTTTCAACCACATAACACATACACAATTAGCCACAATGGGCACACACAATAGCCACTTTGGGCACACAATACAATGTAAAAATATAGAATTTCAATAAGAAATGTTTGGAAAAGCATTGAGAATACAAGGAGATTCATCCCCTATTTATAATACAAGGGAGAGGGAAAAGGGCAGCTCAACTAGACATTGGGCTTAGCCCCCAACGGTCATATTTATGACCCTTGGAAGCAGCTTAATGTCTATTTGGGCTTCCCCAACAGCCATGTTGTACAAAAACAAAAAGAAAGAAAATAAAAATAAAATAAAAACATAACCTTCTAATAGGCCGACACCTATACATGGGTGAAATGACTAAAATACCCTTGATGGGTATTTCAGTTTACGTAGAACAAAAAATAAGAATATATATATATATATATATATATATATATATATATACATTGATATATAATTTAACACTTTCCCTCAAACTTACGGTACGATCACCGAAAGTTGGATAAGAAGAGATAAAAACAGACGCGAAGGCAAAACCTTAGTGAAGAAATCTGTCAGCTGATATTTTGAAGTTACATAAGGTAATTCAATGGTACTTCAAAAAAATTCTTCTCAGGCATAGTGGCAGTCCATCCCTATATGCTTGGTGTGCTCGTGGAAGGTTTGGTTGCTTGCAATATAGATAACACTCTTATTGTCGCAACACATCTTCAAAGGACTAGAGATGATTAAGCCCATATCTTTGAGAAGACCCTCAACCAGATAATCTCCATCGTTGTTGTTGCCGTGACTCAATAGGCCCTGCTGCTGCTTCTTGTACTTTTAAGATATAAGAGTCTCCTAAAAATACACAAAGATCCATAGTTGAGATTCTATCATTGGGATTAACTCCCCAATCGTCACCAGTATAAACAATTAACTCTAAAGAAGAGGAAGAAGATAAAAATAACCCTTTGGTTATATAATTCTTGATATATATGGCAATTCGTAGGACAACACTCATATGCACCATAGTTGGTGCATGCTGAAACTGACTGGTTGAGTGAACCACATGAGAGATGTCTGGTCTGGTGATGGATAAGTAGGTCAAGGATCCAATGAGTTGCTGTTATAGAGTTGGATATTCATGCATAGTTCCATCCTCTAATCTTAATTTTGCATTTACAACATCCGACGTATCCACCTTTTTATCATCAGAGATTCCAAATTTGGCAATAATATCTGCAACTAACTTCATTTGAGATAATACATATCCTCTAGGTGAATAAGCCACTTAAATATGTAGAAAATATCTTAGAAAACCAAGGGCAGGCATATCAAAATATTTTTTAAGAATATCTTTAATTGCATCAATTCTCTTTTTGTCACTCCATATGATGATCACATCATCAACATATAATAAAAGTATGACAATATCAGTACCTGTAACTTTGACAAAAAAAGCAGTATCAGTATAACAAGATTTATAACCCAAGTTTAACATAACATTGCTAAACCAATCATACCAAACTTTGGGGGTTTGCTTAAGCACATACAAAGCTTTCTTTAACCGAAGAACTTTTTCTCTCTCGATCTCAAGACCAGGAGGAGGATCCATGCACACTACTTCATTTAGACTACCATTCAAAAAAGCGTTCTTAACATCAAGTTGGTAAATAAGCTACTTTCTAATAGATGCTAAGGCAATGAATGTCCTAACGCTAGTCATACGGGCTACATGGGCAAATATCTCTTTAGAGTCTATTTCATACTCTTGGGAATAACCTTTGGCTACTAACCTAGCCTTATATCTTTCTAAGGATCCATCCCCTTTTGTTTTGACCTTATAGATCCACCTACTGTGAAAATGTCTATGAAGAGACAATACACATACAAGTATAAATACTTTATAAAAGAAGTGCACAAAGACACTCTCACAACACTTGAACAAGATACGCAAAAAGCGTAAAAATAGCAAACATGCAATAGTGCATGTATTTCATAAAAACGAGCAAATGCTTGAGACTCTCAAGCTTGAAGAATTACAAGGGGGAACACCCCTATTTATACAAAAGCAAAGAGGTGCAAAGGGGGGGCTCCCAAAGGAGTCGTTGGGGAGCCCCCAACGACTCTATTGGGGGACCCCCAATGCACCTTTATGAAAAAAAAAAAGAAAAAAAAAGAAATACAAAATACAAAAATAAATTACAACATATTCCCAAATGGAATATGCGCAAGATAGGAAATTACAAGAATACCCTTTTCGGGTAAGAAAATAAAATATGTATAAATATATATATTTATATATGTAGAGATACATATACATATAATATATTATATGTATATGTATCTCTATGTATATAAGTATATATATTTATACTTACAACAAGGTTTTGGAGATACATTTTAACACCCCCCCTCAAACTTACGGTGCGATAACCACAAGTTTGTCAAGAAGGAAATGAAATCTGGGCGAACATAGTGCTTTTGTGAAGAAGTCTGCAAGTTGATACTCAGACGTCACGTATGGTAGATTAATGACCTTATTCAAATATTCTTCTCTGACATAATGGCAGTCCATTTCTAAATGCTTTGTTCGCTCGTGAAAGGTGTGATTCTTGGCAATATAAATTGCACTTTTATTGTCACAACATAGCTTTGTTGGTTCTCTGATAAACACTTCCATATCTTCCAAAAGGCGTCGAATCCATACAATTTCCATGGTGGTAGATGCCATGGCTCTATATTCGGCTTCAGTGGATGACAAAGTCACCTTCTGTTGCTTTTTGCATCGCCATGAGATCAAAGACTCACCTACGAAAACACAAAAGCTAGTGGTGGAGTGACGGTTACTAGGGTCACCTCCCCAATCTAAGTCAGTATAAGCAAGTAATTTTAATTCAGAAGAAGAAGATAGAAATAATCCCTTATTCATTGTTCCTTTCAAATATCTAATGATGCGAAGGACATCACTCATATGAACTGTTGTAGGAGCGTGCTGAAACTGACTGGCGATGTGTATAGCTTGTGACAAATCAGGCCGAGTAATGCTAAGGTACATTAAAGAACCTACCAACTACCTGTAAGGAGTAGGATCGGTTAGAGGAACACCGTCGTCAATCTTCATTTTTGCTTCCACAACTTCAGGAGTTTCTCATACTTTGTCATCATATATTCCTGATCTGTCAATAATCTCACAAGCAAGTTTAGACTGTGATAGAAAATAACCACGTTGCGAATAGGCAACCTCAATTCCAAGAAAATATGTCAGAAAACCCAAGTCTGACATCTCAAATTTTGAAGTCAAGACGGACTTAATACCCTTGACTCGTTGAACATCATCACCTGTAATTAACATGTCATCAACATAGAGTAATAGTATCACAATCCCTGCATTAGATTTTCTAGTAAATAGAGCAGTGTCAGTATAACATGAGGAAAAACCGTTTTCCAGCATTACACTGGTAAACTTGTCATACCAGGCTTTGGGGGACTGTTTCAAACCATAGAGGGCCTTTCGAAGACGAATAACTTTATCTTTAGGAATCTTCATGCCTGATGGAGGATCCATATACACTTTTTCGTTAAGATCACCATTTTAAAAAGCATTTTTCACATCCATTTGAAAAATATTTCAATTTTTAATAGATGCAATAGTAATAAGACATCTAACTGTAACCATTCGGGCTACAAGAGCAAAAGTTTCTTCATAATCAATTCCATACTCTTGCCCATACCCTTTTGCAACTAAGCGAACTTTATACCTTTCTAGAGATCCGTCGCTCTTAGTTTTAACCTTAAAAACCCATCGACAACCTATAATTTTCTTTCCTATGGGTAGAGTTTGGAAATCCCAAGTTTCGGCCTTTTTAAGGGCATTAAGTTCATTTTGCATAGCTTCTTGCCATTCTATACATTTTTTAGCTTCTTCAAAATTCCTTGTTTCAAAATAAGAGTGAATGACACTAAGACAAGCCCTATATCGGGGTGAGAAAGAATCAAAAGAAACAAAACGAGTTGGAGGTCTCCTATTCTTTTCAGATCTTCGGTGATCGAGAGTAGGAACAAGCTCACTATATTGGTCAATAACACTTCTAAAGGTATCTTGGTTTCTACGAGAGTAGGTTATTGGATCACTTGAAATTCTACTTTCTTGTTCATTGAGTGAGTTATGTTCACCAACATCACCATCATTTTCCTCATCATGGTTTGATGATACATCATCATCACTAGATATATCATCATTACTAGACAATAAGTCAAATAGGAAGGAATAATCAAATTTTTTTTGTTGAGAAACATTTTTTTCAAAGCCACTTTCATTTTCTAAAAAGGTTACATTTCTAGAGACATATAACTTATCATCTCGAAGATCATAACAACGATACCCTTTTTGAGTTTCGGAATATCCAAGAAAGGCGCAAGGGATAGCCTTGGGAGAGAGTTTGTCATTCTTATCCGTAAGTATAAAACACTTACACCCAAAAATTCGTAACCTACTATAATCAGGTTCAAGCTTATATAAAATCTCAAAAGGGGATATTTTTCCTAATATCCTAGATGGTAAGCGATTTATTAGATAAACAGAAGCAAGAGCTGCTTCTGCCCAAAAGTTTTTAGGAATGTTTTGGCAAATAAGAAGGGTCCTAGTGGTCTCAATGATGTGCTATGTTTTCTTTCGGCCAACCCATTCTGTTGAGGAGTTTTAGGACAAGACCTTTGGTGGACATTTCCATGATCCTCAAGATATACTTTAAATTGATTGGAGAGATATTCCCCTCCAGAATCACTTCTAAATATTTTTATATTACTGTTGAATTGATTCTTCATCATTGAATAGACGGTTTTAAAACACGAAAAAACTTCATGTTTGAACTTAAGAAAATAGATCCACGAATATTTGGAAAAATCATCCACAAAAATGACATAATAAGAAAAGCCTCCTTTTGAAGCAACAGGTACGGGTCCCCAAATATCCAAATGAACAATTTCGAAAGTTTTAGAAGAGAACATAGTTCTTTGCTCAAAAGGTAAACTTTGCATTTTTCCGAGAATACAATCATTACAAGAAAATGAACTTTTACATAGGTCTTTTGCAAAATGTAAATAAGACAACTTGGTGATATTAGGATGACCAAGTCTTTTGTGCCACACATTTATATCTTTGTTTTGGGCCACATTACAAAAAAATTTTGGAACTTGAAGAGATTCCATATAGTACAAGTCTCCTTTTCTAAAGCCTTCCCCAATCAATTTTGTAACGACCCCAACTCCTACCTTTGAAAAATGCGGAATATTTTTTTTTTCTAAGAGTCGCGAAAAACTTCCCAGAGACCTGGGGTCCCTACAGTTCCAATTTCAGTTGGATAACCACACACCACAAAGCAACTTACATTTATCAATCATAACCAATCTACTGAATTCTTTTATTAATGAATCAATAAGAGTAATATGTTCCATGTCAAAAGTGAAATATCAAATTGCAGGAAATCAGAAGAACTAAAAGAAAATAACAGTAGAGCCACTCTGTCCGTAAGTGAAGCCGTTTGAAACAAATGTGACCCTCGTATCCCTCAGAAGCTAGTCGACTTCACTGATCACCTGTGCCTGAGAAAAACCAATAAAATAAGAGGGTCAGAAATCCGAAGAATTCTGCGTACAGGTTTCCCTAATGAATCAAATAAGGAAAAGAGCATAAATAAGATTCATGTAATATTTTAGGAAGTTACAACTATAACCAAATTATAAGGCAATTAACCAGTTATGCACAATAAAATAACCATTAAGCATGAGGGAACACTAAGTAATTAACATTAATTACAACTTAATCAAAAAGGAAATTTAATGCAACAAAGATCAACATCATGCAATGATCAATGTATAGCAACCAAGTGAACAGGTAAACATGCATGAACTAATGTAGAGTAAGAATATGCATGATTTATGTATAATGCATGAACCCATATTATCTTTCATTTAAGCCCCCCTCTTTCCATGTGTATGTCCTATTAAATGCACACATCCTTAAGTTCCTCTTTTTAATTACAGTGGCCCGCGGATACACCAAACGAGTACAATCCCCGAGGTCAAGTAAGGTTCCCGAGGTAGCTTCACACACAATTTGTATTTTATTACCTGGTTCCAAACTTAGCCCTCGACCGATATCAGGAAACAACACCATCTATCGGAACCTTGGAAAACAGCATCCAAAGTCGGGGACACCATGGAAAACAGCATCCACTGGCGCCACTTTCTTGGTATACCAAACAAACTCACAGCTGTGACTAACACACCACTCCCGGGTAAAGTGGCGGATTCTTCCTAAAACCGTGGCCAGGAGAAGAACCTCAATATCGGGTTCAGGGGCAACAAAACGCACACGGAGTTTTTGTATCCTCACGGTTTCCCCTAAACCGCAATATCCAAGATTCCCACGCTAAAGCAGAGACATCAAGGAAAAAGTGAATTACACTGTTTTTTATTTTCTTTTATCTGGTTATTAATTCATTCCTTTTACATTTGCAAATTTACATGCAGAATTAATAACATAAGCTTGCACATCAGCATGCTAAGCTTTTCACGGGACCACCGCCCATGACAACATAGAACAGTGCGGTAAAACATTAATATCACATTTGATTTGTTGTAATGCATCAAAATAACTAAATCAGAGAACGACTGGTTCTCGAGGCTCACCCAGCCCCTGATGATCCAATTTGATCATCACTGCATTCACAAGCAAGAAAAATCATAAAGAGTATGCCACTATGCATTCTTTTCACACGCTTTTCAATGCACATTCATCTATGACAAAATCAATAATATTTAAATGCATGAGCACGAGTTCCCACACCAACATGCAATGCATACTTTCATTCATTGCACAATTCCTGTCAAATGCATCATTCCAATTATAACATGTGAACGATCATGCAAAACTCATAAATTTCAGTGTGCGTGTATGAACAATCGTGAAATCGACACTTTCACTGAAGCATGATCATCTAAGCATATGCACGTGAATAACTCATTCTTTCACATGGGTACAATTGACTCCATTATCAATAGAGAGCATTTCAGAATTCAACATGCTTGAAGAAACCTTTTATTCGGCTCAATCGAGCCCAACAATTGTACCTGGAAAGCAACTAGATACAAGTTAAGGAAATCTGAACTGATCCTGTAAGCATATAAAAAAACAAAGCCTGGATATTTCAACCTGTACAGACCCTGCTTGGGGGTCCAACACGGCTGTCAGGTAGCTGCTAGGCCTGACAGTCACTGCACAGACTCTACCAGAGCCCGCGCAGGAGACTGCCAAGGCCTGGCAGTCAGCCCTTTCTTCAAAGAGGGCCCGAAAACCCGTTCAGGCATATACGAAGATACCTAGAGGAGGGGGATCAGGAAGGCACCAATGGAACTGCCTCCTTTTTTTTTTCTTTTTGCAAACTTACATTAAAGTGCAAGTTAACATGTAGAAGGTTGCCTCAATTGGTAAATTGGGTTCTGAATGCAAAAAGTAGATGTCTAATCCACATGATGTACATGAGACACAATGTGTTAGTTTGTTTTCAAGGAATCGGATTTCAAGAAATCAGATAGGATCTTGCCAACAACGGCAAATAGGAAAAATACATTTTATTAGCACTGCCAGACTAACTTACGACAGCTAATTTAAGCAATACTTTATGCTCGTGTAACTCAGAAACCTAGTTGGCTTGAATTCTTCTTTTGTTACTGGGTCCCATGTCTTTGTCAACCTCTACAATCATGCCCCATATCAACCAGACATCCCTGAAATGCCCTGGGATCAGATATGATATACAACAAAAGGTATGGAAACAGATCTCTTTTCGTATGAGAACAAAATGATAATAGCATGAGCCCCCTAAACAAAAACGTAATTATGTAAGTTTGACTGTTCTATCAATGTCTTGATTGAACTCTAAGTTGTGGGATTGCATCTGAACTATGTTATCAACCCTATGCAAGAAACAAATACCCTTTCATCAAATAGTCTGAATACAAAAAGAGTAGGCAGCTAATACATGCACACAAGTAACCAATCGGGTTAGATACAAGTATAATCACCAACATTTAGCAAAATAAAATCTCAGGCTTCCATTGAACTATATGGTCTGAACAGAATTTCAAAAAAAGAATGTATTGAAATATGCTGAATAAAAAAAATCTGAATACCCTTAAGCTGGAAACAGGTTTAAACCGCGAACTTGGACCTCATAGAGCAAGAAAATTAATGTATCCATGTCCTACCCTAAAATCCGAAACTCCCAACTAAGACAAATCATACCCAACTCATATTAAACCACCGATCAAACTTAAAATCAGTTTTAAATTCAGGAATCAGGTTCTTAATAGGTTCAAAAAGCCATCCTGAAACCCTAAACCCATACGAGCTGCAATTCCCTTAATTTGCTGAAACTAAATCCTTCTCAAGAAGCATTGTGAAAAAAACTCGCAATTTAATCCCATGTGATTCGACCCACCGAAAGCCCAAAAAAACAGGGATTTCAAGATGAGATTTCCCAAAAAAGTTTACATGGAATCCAGTTTATACCTCCTTTCTCACCCGATTTCAAAAGAGAGAGCCCGTACCTCTTGAAGAATTTTCAGGCGATCGGAGGCTGGAGTCGTGTCCCTTGCGGCTGCTGTGACAGGGGTACCCACCGTGGCTGCGGTGGTTGTTGGTGGGTGCTGGTTTCCAGCGACCTCCTCCTCAAAGCTCGCCCACACGAGAGAGGGAGAAAAACGAGAGAAGAGAGAGATGAGGGAAGGGAGAAACGAGGGAGACGAGGGAAGAGACCCCCTCTCCACTCCCTTTTATCGGTAGATCCCCCCCCCTTTCCAGCCGAGATGGGTGGGGATCGGTTACTCCAGCCGACCCCCCCTCCCTTTCCATCCTTTCCTCCTTTAGAAAGGGCAGGAATCGTGCCCTAGGCACGATTCATGCTCTTTCCTTCTTTTAAAACAAAACAGCCCGATATAGGGTTTTAAAAACCCTATCGGGTTACGGATCCGGGTCAGGTTCGACCCGGGTCCAAGAGCTTTCAATTTTTTTTTTAAAATTAAAATTTATTTTTTTTCTTTTCGTAACCTACCTGCTACAGGGGACATGACTTGGGTCCGAACCCGGGACCCGGTGCATGTTCACCTGATTACTAGGATCCACAAGTTTGAACCCGCAACCCATTGCAAAGTGGATCCATAGGCTGGGTCCAAATGGATCCAGCTATGAATCCCTTGCATAATCTTATAAATCTTTTTATTGATTTATTAAAATTACACACATGTATATATATATATTTTAAATATAATATAATTTACATATGGATCCTTTATGGATCTTGGATCCGAAACTAGATCTAGGCCCAATTTGCATAATTTAACTTATTTTAAAATAAAAATTTCGGGTTTTACAAATTTTCCGGACCAGCGATCCTGTATTAAACATTTATCACAAGAGAATTTAATATCGCAACCATGGTCTGAGAGTTGAGAAACAGAGAAAAGGTTTAAGTTTAGTTTAGGTATAAATCTAATTTTTGGAATAAAAAAATCTTGAGTTTCAAAATTACCTATTCCTTTAATTTTAAGAGAGGTTCTATCCGCAGTGGAAACAAAAGAGGGAGAAACATTTTTTGAGTAATCGGAAAGCGAAAACATGTTTGGGGATATATGAAAAGATGCACCGGAGTCCAAAAGCCAAGAGACTTTACCTGGAAAAGATGAAGTAGACACGGCGGCACCGGAGGTAGCTCCCTTGAGGAGAGGTTGAAGGGCTTCCACTATTTGATTTATAGAGAGTGACCCACTTGATGATGCCTCCTCCTTTTGTGGTACACCGGTGGTAGCCATTGCGAGAAGCTTTTTTCATTTGGGACATATGGGTTTGATATGTCCGGGTTCTTTAAAAAAATGACAAATAATTTTGCTATAGTCCCTTTTTCCTCTTTGCCCAGCATTTTCACCTTGATTTTGTGGTTTAAAATGAGGGGGACGATAGGTTTTTACATTGTTCTCGGGTCTTGATACGACATTGACCTCATTACTTTCTTCATAATTACAAGGAACCATAAGAACACTTGATCCTTGTTTACATAAACTCATACGAGTCTCCTCACCACTTAATTTGGTGAGTACATCTTCAAGAGAGGGAGGAGTAAATGAGGATAGAAGAGAATACCTTATTTGCTCAAATTCGGGCCTTAGCCCATTCAAAAAATTGTTGAACCGATCTTCTTCAAGTTGCCTGTGACGGAGTTCAATAGCCTCTCCACTCCATTTTGGTTCAAGCATGGCAAGCTCATCCCAAATAGAGGAAAGATCGGCAAAATATTCCCTAATAGTCATTTCACCTTAAGTAAGAGAGAGAGCCTTCTTTTGAAGATAATACTTATGAGATAGATCCCTCGATGTATACATTTTCTCAAGATAGTGCCAAGCTTCAGATGCCTTTTTGAACTTAATAATGTTGGCATTAATCTTAGTTTCAACGGATGAAAAGAACCAAGAAAGAATGTTGAAGTTCTTCATTTGCCATTCATCGTGCTTCTTAGAATACTCTTCAAGAGCTTTAACCCTTTCTTCTCCTTCAAGAATCTTGATTTCACTTCCGTTACCACAGTTATTTTGGGTTCCGGTTCTGGAATTGTGCCTTGCACATAACCCCATAGCCCCTTCCCTTTTATGTGAGCCTCCATGTTTCCGGCCCAAACATGATAGTTGGACCCATTTAATTTGAAGTCAAGAGTAAAATGAGACTCTTTTTCGCCCATTATGAAGTAAAGAGGAAGGGAGAAAGGGCGTACCAACACAATATTTCAAATGCTAGCTTGCGCAAGATTCTTCTAAAATATTTGAGAAGTAAGATCCACCACTTCAACCTCCAAAGATTCGAAGGCACGCTTTTCGAGGCACTTGAAAGAAGAGAATCCCACAATCCTCTATCACCAACCAAGCTTTGATACCATGTGAAAATGTCTATGAAGAGACAATACGCATACAAGCATAAATACTTTATAAAAGAAGTGCACGAAGACACTCTCACAACACTTGAACAAGATACACAAAAAGCGTAAAAATAGCAAACATGCAATAGTGCATGCATTTCATAAAAAGGAGCAAATGCTTGAGACTCTCAAGCTTGAAGAATTACAAGGGGGAACACCCCTATTTATACAAAAGCAAAGAGGTGCAAAGGGGGGGCTCCCAAAGGAGTCGTTGGGGAGCCCCCAACGACTCTATTGGGGGACCCCCAATGCACCTTTATACAACAACAACAACAACAACTACGCCTTCATCCCAAAACAATTGGGGTCGGCGATATGAACCAACAAAGAAAATCATTCTGGGTCTTCCACATGAATCCTTCTCCTCCATTCATTTCTATCCAATGCCATGTCCTCGGTGAGGTTCAAAGCATTCATATCCTTTCCTATCACCTCCATCCATGTCTTTCTAGGCCTACCCCGACCTCTTTTAACTAATATATTTTCCCATTTCTCTATCCTTCTAACTGGAGCATCATTAGGCCTTCGTCGAATATGTCCAAACCACCGTAAACGATTCTCTCTCATCTTATTTTCAATGGGTGCAACGCCTACCTTCTTACGTATCTCCTCGTTCCGAATCTTATCTTTTATTGTATTTCCACACATCCATCTCAGCATACGCATCTCAGCTACACTCATTTTTTGAATATGATGTCTCTTGGCAGCCCAACATTCCGTACCATATAGTAAAGCGGGCCTAATAGTCGTCCTATAAAACTTTCCCTTCAACCGCAATGGCATTGTACGATCGCACAACACTCTAGTTGCACTCTTCCATTTCATCCACCCAACCTTTATCCTATGATTTACATCTCCATCAATTTCTCCATACTTTTGAATGATAGATCCCAAATATTTGAAAGAATCATCCACCGGTATTTCTTGCTCACCAAGCTTCACTACACTCCCATCTCTATTTCGTTGCTTACTAAATCGACATTCCATGTATTCTGTTTTACTCTTACTCAACTTAAAACCTCTTGCTTCCAATGTCTGTCTCCATAATTCTAACTTAGCATTAACCCCAGCTCTAGACTCATCAATCAAAACAATATCATCAACAAACAACATACACCACGACACATTCTCTTGAATTGATCTCGTAAGCTCATCCATCACTATAGCAAATAGGAAAGGGCTTAAAGCAGATCCTTGATGTAACCCAACTGTTATAGGAAAATTGGTTGTCACCCCTCCACAAGTGCGGACATTGGTTACTACTCCTTCATACATATCTTTAATTATACTAATGTACTTGAGAGAAACACCTTTCTTCATCATTGTCCACCAGAGAACGTCCCTAGGTACTCTATCGTAAGCCTTCTCCAAATCAATAAAAACCATATGCAAATCTTTGTTCCTCTCTCTATTTCTCTCAATAAGTTGTCTAAGAAGATGTATAGCTTCCATAGTAGATCTTCCAGGCATAAAACCAAATTGATTCTTCGATATCATGACAACCTTCCTCAACCTAGACTCAATCACCCTCTCCCAAAGTTTCATAATATGACTCATGAGTTTTATACCAATGCACCTTTATGAAAACAAAAATAAAAAAATAAAAAATAAAAGAAATACAAAATACAAAAATAAATTACAACATATTCCCAAATGGAATATGCGCAAGATAGGAAATTACAAGAATACCCTTTTCGAGTAAGAAAATAAAATATGTATAAATATATATATATATATATATATATATTTATATATGTAGACATACATATACATATAATATATTATATGTATATGTATCTCTATGTATATAAGTATATATATTTATACTTACAACAAGGTTTTGGAGATACATTTTAACACCTACATCCTATGGTTTTTTTTCCTATGGCTAATGGTTAAATTTTTCAGGTATTGGCTTTCTCGAAGTCACCTAGTTCTAAGCTCATTCCATCAATCCATTCGGGAATTTTCTTAGCTTCATTGTAGGTTGAGGGTTCATAAAAATAGTGAATGGACAAAAAACATGCTCTATATCTAGTGGAAAAAGTCTCATAAGACACAAATCTTTCAGGATGTCTAGAGGATCTACTAGATTTCCTAATACTAGATTATCCTAGATTTTGGTTCTGTGAATATCTATCAAGGGCACATTGGAGGATGATCCAGAGTTCTTTTGAAATAAATTTGAATATCACGATTCTAGGTATCATCCATGGGAACACCAAAGTCATCAATATGCATATCATCATTATCATGCATAATTTCTTCAGAGTTCTTCTTTGGCAATAAATCAAACAAAAAGAAATACTCGAAATGCTTTTCTAAGCATTTTCATTAGTGAAATTATTTTTTTTGTGTTGTGTTGTGTGTGCCCATAGTAGCTATTGTGTGCATGTGTTATGCTATTGAGATTGTTGTCACTTTGTATTATCTGTTGGTGAATTAGTGTTTATGCATTCCTTTTGTATTTGTGTTGATCCTTATTGGGATCCCTTTTGTATTTCCGCTTGTTTCATTACCTGGTATCAGAGCTTGAGGCTCTTGGGATTGTTTAAAGCTTATCCAAAAGTTTGTGATTGCAAAGGAAAGATTCACCACAAGCATTGTCTCTCTCGATTCAAATGGGCGAAAAAGAATCCATGACGGTGATTGTGTAAAGTCCTCGAATTTTCAAGATTTTTCAGAAATAATAAGGGATTATTCTCGGTATTTTATGAGAAATTCATCGATAGTTATTTAATCGATGAACTTTTGGATGTTTATCAAGTTATTTAACTTATACGAGCTTTTTAGACACTTTTGGATCTGGATCTCGATAGGGGATCCACGAGGATCGACCCCCATGGGACCCAGTTCAAGTCATTCATTTGACATATGTAGTATCCTTAAATCAATCAGGATCCAAAAAGGTGATCCATATGGATTTGGAGTCCAGTATTGAATCCATTAATAAGGATTCATGCTCAAAACATGCGAAGACCTGGTTATATATATATATATATATATATATATATATATATATATATATATATTAAAACTAATACATAGATACATGTGTTTGGATCCAAGATCCAAAAGAGACAAATATTTGTCTCATGTAAAATATTTGGGGTTTGAGTCCATGCAGACCCAAACCGATTAAAAACACAAGCAACAATACACGGGTTGGAATTAGAATCCAATCTTCAATCTTTTCTTAAACTTAATGCTTTATGGCTGTTTTTAGATTGGGATTTTCGTAAGATCCAAATCCAAAACAACTCTCATATATATATATATATATGTATATATAAAATTGGATTGAGTTGGGTCTAACCGGACCCAACCCAATTCAATTCTTTGACACAAACCCGCGCCTTTAAAAGCTTGCAAGGGTGAGGGACTCACCCGTGCGCTCTTCCTCCTCCACTCTCTCTGTCTCCCTGTCTTTCTCCCTCTCCCCTGTATTTTCTCGGCTGGCTGCCGATGACCTTCCAGTCGTCGGCGTCCTCGCCTGACGCCTCGCCTCCTGCTGCTGCTCCCTTTCCACGGCCTCGCTTCCCGATGACCACTGATCGTCGGCAACCTTGTAGCGCCGACGTCACCTCCCTCAAACCCTCCTGTTAGCAGCCGGCGATTTTTGTACACTCCCGATCGCCCGTTCGCGGTAGAGGTTTGGTGGCCAGCAACATCTCCTTCTCGCAACAGCCGCAACCCCCAAGCGCCGGTTTGAGGTATGGGTCTCCTCTTTTGAAAATAGATGAGAAATCGAACTCCGGTTTGATTTTATGCTTTTTTTTCGGATGGAATCCAAGGATAAAACGTTTTCATGGTGGATTCTTCCACGAAGCATGGGGGATGACCCATGGATCGTCCCCATAGCTGTTTTTTTGCGTTTTATCATCCATTTAAAAGAAGAAGGAGATCTACATGGTCGGTCGTACAAAGCTTCATTCGGGGCCATGCCAATACTGGCATGAAAGCTGTTATTGTATGAAAACTCTGCAAGCTTCACATGTTTGCCCAATCGCCTGCCTAATCTAAAGCACACGCTCTCAGCATATCTTCGAGCGTCTGGATTGTGCGCTCCGTCTGTTCATCCGTCTGTGGGTGGAAAGCAGTACTAAACTTCAACGTAGTGCCTAAAGCCTTCTAAAGCTTGCGCCATAATCGAGATGTGAAACGCGGGTCTCGATCTGACACTATCGAACGCGGCACCCCGTGAAGTCTAACAATCTCATCCACATAGAGATCGGCTAAACTCTCCAAACTCTGGCTGATTCTAAAAGAAAGAAAAAATAAAATAAAAGCATAAGCTTCTAATATGCTGACACTTATACATGGGCGAAATTATTGAAATACCCCTCATGGGTAAGAATGTATATTTATGTACATTGACATATAATTTAACATCCCCGTGTCGACACGTGTCAACACCCGGACACCTCATTATATCCTCCATACATACAAGTTTGTATTCAATATATAATTTATAATTATATTTTCAGTATATAATATATATTTTAGATGTCGCATATATATTTAGATTATATTCAGTTTATTTTGAATTTATTTTGTATTTATGTGATATTTAATATATATACATACATATAAGGCCGTGTCCCCGTACCCACATTTTTTGGAATTGCAGTGTCGTACCCTCCGCATCCGCACCCACACCCGCACCCGCACCCGCACTCGCACCCGCACGCAGGTGACATAGCAGTAGAGCAAAGTGGCATGCAAATACTGATATTACATTATTATGCTTTCATTGTTGGCAATCTGCCATTTGAGTGATATGTTGCATGCTAGAGTTTGTGTACACCTGCTTATTTGGTTATTGTTCTTGTTAATCAAATCTTCTAGAAGATGTGCCTGAGGCTGTTGACTTGTTTCATGTGTTACACTTTCTTAGGAGAGACGTTAAGGAAACACTTCTGTTGATGGTCCATGATGTCGATTTTGAATGCAACCTTTGGGATGACTCTGCAAAAATCATTTGTTCAATAAACTCATTGCAGATGGTTGATCCATGCAACAAGAATGTGTGGTTGTTTGATAATAACAAGGTTCGATTTCTTTTTATTTTTACTTTTCCATATTCATGAATGTAAGACATGTTAGATTATATTTCCAGATACCCACTTTCACTTAGTATGGTGGGAATTCTGTAGATTGCATACGAGGAAGGTTCCCCCACTGATAAGCGGCCCTTTGTAAATGCTCAAATTGAAATTTCTTCGCTCAATCATGATCTTGAGTTGTCAATAAAGGTGAAGTTTTTCTTTATAAGGAAATATTGTTAAAGAATCTCCAGTGGTCAGCATTTTTTTCTTTAAATTTTCTTTAAATTTTCTATGGATGTTTTGCTTGATCAATGAATGGTAACAAGATTTTTATTGTTATCAATAGGTTGAACTTCTACCTTTTGAAGTTGTTTATGATTCAGATTTTTTGACGACTCTTCTGCATTTCAGTCATGTATTTGGATGTTTTCAATCTCATAATGACGTGGTAATCCCTCCGCTCAACTTTTGATGTTTTCACTTTGCTTGTTTGCGGTTTTAGTTTTGTTGTGTGTAATGCTCTCATTGGGAAGATTGTTTTACTGTTTATAGTTGTAATGGGAACTGAGTGCAAGATTGGTTTTTATGCATTGCTCTTACCTGAAGTTCTGGAAGATTGGAATTATTCAATGTTTATGTGTTTCTAGAGCTATTGATTTCTTTTATGCTAGAAGAATGGTCAGTTGCTAGACTAAATTGCAAATTAGCTTCAAGTTCGACATTCAGTGTTTGTGTCTATAGTGTATATACTCTGTTGTTGCTTTTGGGTGTACTTCAATCTTCAGTTGCATTGTTTATGTATTCTTTGTATTTGTTTCAGAGGCTAGATTTTGTAGTATCTATTCCCTGTATATATTGTACATATTCTGTTCTATGTTCTCTCATGATTTAATGAAGGATTGTTTCTTTCTCATTTTTCTTCCTAAGAACTTATGCTGTCAGAGCTGAGTTCCTAATTAGTGCCTGGCCTTATTTAGGTTGTCAAAACAACAGGCCTGCAAGATAAAGGAGTGCAGGCTGAATAACCAGGCATGTGACATTCAGTTCAGGCGACATTTAAATGATCAGGAGACTGCTGAATGGATTGAATCATGAAGGTGCTTGTTGATATTAAACCTCCAATGAATAAGGATGATGGGGTTTTCTGGTGCTGTAATACGTCAGACATTTTTTCGATTTCCTTCTTTTATAGATCCATGCTGGAACTTGGGGTGGAATGGTTCCCGGAAAAAGTTATATGAGGTCCTGGTCTGTCTGCTAGGACAAAAACATTTTTGTGGCTGATGACTTTAGGCAAAAGCCTAAATGTAGAGTAATCTGTGTTAGGATTTATAAATAAATACATATGTATGTATATATATTGTATTTTTAGCTTTAATTATTATTTTTTCATAATTTTAATGCCCTTAAAGGGCATTTTAGTCATTAGATGGCTAGCTGTTAGGCTTAGCTAATAACTAGTCTAGCTAGCTGTTAGGACTAGCCTAACGGCTAGCCTTTCTTCCTCTTTGTGTATATATTGGGGACTGAGCATTTTATCAATAATAAATTGTTATGTTTGTATAGTCTATCTTATTCACTTTATGGTTTGTAATTATATGCACTTGTGCTTTTGTGCGTGCCATTGATTGCTTATGTGTTGTTGCCATAGTGGCTTTGTGATTTTACATTCTTGGAGACATATCATTGTAACGAAATATGCAGAAATACAAAATAAGGGTCTCTAAAGGCTTATAAGATCATAAACACAAAGTGCACATGCACATACACAAGTCCGACTAAGGGATAATACAAGAGCACAAAGGCACTACACAAGCACTAAGTGCATTCAAGGCATCAAAGAACTAAAGAAAGGAACACAAAAATATAAAAAATATTCATCTTATTGAGCATGAATACTTAAGAGAAGCATTATCTTACAAAGAGGACAAAAGCTCTATATATAGAGCCAAGATGGACATTTTAGAGAGGTATTCACTGTTTGAACAATCATATTTATGACTTTTGGAACAGTCCAACAGCTAGTTGGACAGTCATATTGTAACGTCTGTGAAAAAAAAAAAAATCAGTGTCAGACACGTGCCCTGCACGCGTCAGACACATGTCACAGTCGGTCCGTCGTGTCGGACCCGGATCCGAGCTGGACCCGGACTCGAACTCGGACCCGGCTTCTCGAACGATCGAGAAGCCTGTGACTTTAAGTCACAGGCGTCTCGGGTGAGGGGCAAAACCCCTCGCCCGATCTCCTCTGCTCCGTCTCCCTCGCACTGCTGCCGGCGACTGGAGACGTCGACGAGAAGCTCCGTCCGGTCACCTTCTCTCAGTTCGACAGGCTTCCCGACGACGCAAACACCCCCCTCGCTGTCTCTTGTGTCGCAGGACGCCGGCGACTCACCGCCGGCCACCACCCTTGTCTCGGCTGCTGCAGGCATCGATGGCAGCCGTCGGCGATCTTTGACAGCCGACATCCTCAACCACCGATGACCTCTAAGCTTCGGCAACGCCACCACCCTCCGTCCGGTGGCCTCAGCCGGCAGCGGCCTTCGAGCATCGTCGACTCTCCTGTCGGCGACCATCTCCACCTCCCGACTGGCGGTCGGCTACGCCAGTACCCCACTCCGACTCCCCCGTTGCGGTCTTCCGAGGTATAAACATCTTCTCCCCTCTTCTTTGCTTCTTTTCTTCTCTGTGAGGGGTCGATCGACAGGGGGGCTGAGCCCCCCTGTCATCGTCTCTCATCAGCAGGGGGGTTCCACCCCCTGTCGCTTTTTGTTGTTTTTGGCAGGGGGTTCTGCCCCCTGCCTCCTGAAGTCCTCTGTTAGGGGGCTCTGCTCCCTACCCCCATCTTGTGTTCGGCAGGGGGCTTCGCCCCTGCCTTGTGTTTCTCGGTAGGGGGCGAGACCCCCTGCCTTTGTTGTGTTTCTCGGTAGGGGTCGAGGCCCCCTGCCTTTGTTTCGTTTCTCGGTAGGGGGCTTCGCCTCCCCTGCCTTTGATTTGTTTTAGCAGGGGGTGCCCCCTGCCTTCAGTTGTTGTCCTGGCAGGGGGCGGAGCCCCCCCCTGCTCTCCTGTTGCTCCTCGGCAGGGGGTTCTGTCCTCCTGCCTCCTGCGTTTTGCCGGCAGGGGGCGAAGCCCCCCTGCTTTCCTGTTTTTGAGCAGGGGCTTGCCTCCTGCGTTTCATTGTTCTCCGGCAAGGGGCTTTGCCCCCTTGCATTGTTCTTGCTGTCGGCAGGGGCAGAGCCCCTGCCTGTTTCGTTCTCAGCAGGGGGCACAACCCCTGTCTCGTGTTCTGACAGGGGGTGTTCCCCCCTGCCTTGTTGCGGCAGGCGTGGTAGGGAGCCTCTGCTCCCTCCCGTGCCTTTCTTTGTGCTGGCAGACAGGGAGCTCCTGCTCCCTACCTCTGCTGTTGCTGCCAAGCAAGGCTGAGGCCGCTGCCTCTGGCACCCTTGTCTGCAGGATGTAGAGTTCTTGCATCTGCCTCCTGCAGGCAGGAGGCCTTGCTGCGTCTGTTGTTTCTCGTTTATCTTACGACATATACTAACGTTCTAAGCTGTCCAGATTGAACGGTGGATCTAGCTCGCCTTCTGTGGCTCAAGCTCTTGTTTGCCTACGCTGCATGCGTACGAGGACCGACAACCCCTTAAGGTAGGGGATTCTTGCGTGAAAGGAAAATGAACTGATAAATGCTAAAATAAGAAAAGATAACTAAAAGAGGATGATATATGTATACGTATAATATATATACGTATGTCTTTACCTTCAAGGACGCGGTTTCGCGATCCTTGTCCTCTTTACTTTTTCGCACTTTCCTTTCTGTTGCCGCCGCGCTATATGTGCCTAGGCTTTTCATTCCTGTCTTTACATTTCATGTCTTTTAACTCAAGGACGCGGTTTCACGATCCTTGTCCTCTCTACTTTCTCGCACTTTACTTTTCTGCTGCCCCGCGCTTTGCGCCATGACATTTACTTGTTTATGTTTGCCTTGTTCTCTAGGATGCAATCCTGGTCCTTCTTTACGTTCATGCACTTTACTTTCTTGCATTTACTTGTTGCCCCCGCGCTTTATGCGCCATGACCTTGCTTCTTGCTTTATTCTTCGTACTTTACTTTTCTGTGCTGTCGTGCTTGCTCTTGCACTTACCTTTTGCATATGTTCATCCTTACCTTGCTGTTGCCTTTGTGAATGTATTCTTATATCTGTCGTATGTTTCTTTACTTGCTTACGCTTATCGTTATTTGATGTGCAACCCCATGCCTCGTGAGTCGTCCTTTACACTTGCGTAGTCAGTGTAGGATCTCATACCTCGTGTGTAGCTCTAGCGTTCTACCCTCGCGGTGTAGCTTCACCCATCGAGTCTTGCCCCTCGATTTATCATTGTATTAGTATGTGCACGGGTTTGCCCCTTGTCAGCTTGCACTCTCTAGTGTAGCTTCGAGTGTATAGTGTATATCGTTTCACTTGTCTTAAAGGTCACGACACACACTTATGCACTTCGGTTCTCCAAAGATGATGGTCTTAGGTGCAAACCTATTTTCAAGAATGTATAGCTTGTAAAGCAGAGATAGCAGCCGGATCTTTAGGAGCCTGTGCACGAGTAGGGCGGGAATCCTATTGAGGTACATGCGTCATCGCTAGATCGGCGTTGCATCACTTCTGATGCAAGACCTAGTTCTAGGCTTTCTGGTTCAACCCAGATAGTAGCACCTTCGTTCCTTCGTGAATGTATTGTTGTTGGATTTCTTACAAGGAATCTATGCTCCTCCTCGTGTAGTTGTTCTCTTAGTCACGTACGACATATTTAAACTACGAAGAGTAGGACGAGAGGTCTGTAGTAACCTCTAAACGTGTATTGACACTTTAAGTTAATCCTGTTATGTTGATTTCGCCTAATAGGCAGAATGCTTGCGATCTATGTGTAAACATACCAAATTTTTACCTTCATCCAGTGTTTGTCCATTTCATAAGTCATCACAGATCATTGCATGTCATTGCACGTATTCTGCATAGCATTGTATGACATTGTATCTCATTTTCGAGATCCAGCACTCCTATTTCAAAACATTCAATCCAGATTTGAATTTTAAAGCTTTATTCCAAAATCAATTTCAAAACCTGGGTTTTTATTCAATACTTTGTCATTTTCCAACCCCAGGACTTTATATTTCGAAATATTTTCTCAGAAAACAATCTGGATTCCTTTCAAATTCAAACTTTAATCGATTTCAATTCACAGATGAGACCCATTTAGAGGGTGTCGCTTCTGAATTCCTCTATTCATCAAATTTCCCAAAATTTTGAAAGTTTCAGTCCGATCAGGACTCTGTCTCAGAGTCCTGATCCGGTCAGGAGTCTGTTTTAAGGTCAGTTTTACTTCCATTTTCAATTTTTTCCGTTTGCTTTCAAAATTTAGGTCATTTTACAGAGTCCAGTTAGTTCAGGACTCTATTTTAGAGTTCGGTCGAGTTAGGAGTCTAACCCTGACTGTGTTCTTTGACTTATTTCATCATTTCTTGATAAAATCTTTTAAAAATTCTTTCATTTGGCTTTTAAAATCTAAAATCTCAGAGTCCTAAGAGTTCAGGACTCTAACCCGGAGTTCCAGTTCGCTTGAGACCCTATTTTCAAAGATCTTGAATTTCAAATGTCAATTTTAACCCTTTTTCAAAGCCAGTTTCAGTGTTTATTTCAAAAATGATCAAAATTCGATGTGGGCCCACTCGGTTGGCACCATATCCAGAGGAATTCTAACTCAGTTAGGACCTTATGCCATTTCAAAAATCCTAATTTTAAGTTTACTTTTGAAAATCTTTTGAAAGCTCCTTCAATTTCAAGTTTTAAAATCGCTTTTTGAAAAACTCAATTTCAAGTTAGTTGATGTCTTGGTTAGTGTTAGAGGTTTAGAAGAGTCAAAACCATTTTGAAAAACTCATTTTTGAAAGTTAGTTTTTAAAACTAGTGTTTTTAAAGGTTTTTAAAAGTGTTTTAAAAACCCAATGTGAGAGAATGCCAAGTGGCACCACATTTGGGGATTCTTAGGTTTAGCTAGGGGTTAATTAGGAACTATTTAGGATAATTTAGACTAAGGGCATATAGGTAACTCCACCCAAAAATCGCCCCCCCTTTAGAGTCCAAAATTTTCAAAATTGTCAATTTTTAAACCTATTTTTTTTATTATAAATAGAGGCATAAGGAGGGTCGATTTTCCCATCTCTCTCCTATTGAGTTCTTGGAGCTTTTCTCTCCTCTCCAGCCCTTCCTCCATTGCAGTAACCTCAAGGTAATGTTTTTCTTTAATTTTTAGTTTTTATTTAATGTTTTTCATTGTTTTAAATCAATTTTAGCCATTGGTGTCATCCCCTTCATGGATTAAACCATGGATTCAACCACAAGAACCATCAAGAATCAGCAAGAACAATCTAAGAAGGTGATCTAACCCTGTTTTGGATGATTTACAGAGATTTTAATCCATTAGAATTGATTTAAATATGATTCTTTGCATTATTAACCAATAAAATATATGATTTACCCTTTTTAATGGGTTAAATCTATGTTTTAAAGGTGATATCAAATTCCAGCCATTGATTCCCTGTTTTTAATTTATTTTCATGGTTTATTCATGTTTGTTTTACGTTCTACAGCATAAAAATAATTTTTATTTACTCTTTTATGGTTTATTTTATTTATTTACATTAGTTAATGCATGGTTTTTCAAGTTTCTTAAATTTCTGTGTGTTTTAGGTTTAGAACAGTAAAGATAATGTTATTTTGGATTGAAGTTCTCATTGTTTATTTCTGATATGTGGTGCATGCATGAGTTATTGAGTTACTGTAGAAAAATCAGAGGTTTTGGATCTCGGGAACCCTTTCAAAAAAATCAGACATCAAATCGGGTTTTTAAAGCTTTAAAATCGTGGTTAAAATCAAGAAGGTAACTTGCTGTTATGATATTTCTCTCATCTTATATCCGATTTTAGATCTGTAAAGTACTATGGATTCACATTGAATAGATCTGTCTGCTGTGAAATTTTCGGATTTTTTGATCACTGTTTAGTATTTTTCCCTATTTAGAGAATCCTTTTTTAAATTTAAAACTCGTTAGGGTTTACCAAAACCCTAATCAGACTTGTGTTAGTCATAAATCCCAAACCACAAATCCGATTTTAGATCTGTAAAAAGTGAGTATTGTTATTTTTCTGTCTACTGTTCATCACTAAAATTTCAGAAATTTTTGTTTAGGATTGCTATTTATGTCTGTATTTTCAATCTGGAATAGCTGTTTTAATCCCTGTTAAAAGTGATATATTTTAGCTCAGATTGTCGGAAGGGTTTCTCCCTAACCGGAGATGCTTTTTCCGATCTGTAAATTGGGAAATCTCTGTTTTTCTTCTTAGTTAGTCTTTGTAAAATTTCATAAATTTCCATGGAGATTTGATCCCTGATTCAGGTCTTGGATTGAAACTGGTTGGTGAATTAGGTCAAAAATAACATATTTTTAGGGTTTAATGCAATTTTCGGATTGATTTAATGTCAAAAATTTATTTTTATAATTCCAATTCGACATTAGAGTTATAAAAAGTGCAGGTACCAATTTTTATGGATTTTGGAATCCATTTGATGGCTGAATTAAGCAAATTGCAAAACCGGGTTCCTGAAAGATCCAAAAACACTGCTAAAATCACAGTTTTTGTGATATTATTGGATTTTCGTGCATAAGCATATATTTTTAGGGTTTTATTATGTTCATAATCATGTTAGGATGCTTTAGGTTTAATTTTGTGCTCATTTGATTTCATTTAGTGCATAAAACCTAAGTTTTTACCAAAATCTATTTCTAAAAACCCTGATTTCAAGGCCATAGTCTTGCTATCGGGGGCAATTTGGTCATTTGACCTAAATTTCGAAATCCCTAACCCTAATTTTCATATATTTAAGCATGTCACATCATATTTAGCTTAGTTTATTTCATCTAAACTTCAAAACTTGCATTTTATCAAAATATCTTTTTAAAAACCCTAATTTCAAGGCCACAGTCTTGTTATTAGGGGTATTTTGGTCATTTGGACCCCAGTTTCGAAATTTCATATTTTATCTTCCTTATTTATTCAATTTTATTTCATACTTTATCATTTTGATTTAAGGGAATCATGGCAAAAAGGCTTATATCTAGCAAAATCCATTAATTTCTAGATATTACTGGATAAATCTAGAAAAACCAACATATATTCATTAACCAAGTTTTCTAGTTTTGCAGGTATATTGAAGTCTTTATTTTTCTTGTATTTAAATTTTAATAGTGATGTAATTTGTAATTAAACTTTGGAATAAGAATTTATATTTCCTGCTTAGATTAGGATGCATTGCATATAGTTTATTTTTTTATAATGTTAATGTGTGATGGATGATGATTCATGCATATTTTTACAAATTCACCATGGTCTTCACGAATGGCACATACACTAGCTTTTATGAAGTTTATAAACTTGGTGGAATTTGTATTTATGGCCATAGTCAGAATATGAATGATACTTAGATTTATGATCTTCACATTAGCCACATTCAGCCTACACTCTTAGGCTAACTTCAAAAATGCACTGCATTTCTCAAAAATACAAAAAAGTATTTCTCAATTCCTCAAATCCATATTCATCCATTTCATGCATTTGCCAATTCAAATTTCAATTCAAAGAATTTCATTTTCTCAAAATTTTCTAAGTCATAGGGAGAAATCGATTTTCTCAGAATATGAAAATCTTAAAGTATGTTTCAAGTGTTTCTCAAAATTCAAAATTCGAAAATTCAAGTTATATTTTCAAGTTCAAAGTTGGAATTCAGAAAAACCAAGTTCTCTCAGAATTGATTTTCATAAAATCTCAAGATTTCCCTAGAAATCGATTTTTACTTTTCTCAGAAATATTTTCCAAGTCCTAATTCACGATTTTCCATGTGATATCATTTCCAAGATTTACATTTTCTTAGTATTTCTAAGTATTTCAAAGCAAACATCATGTTTTCAAATGTGCATTTTCTGAAAATTCATAGCACATGCCTGATTCTATGTGCATTTAGAAATTAGAATATGATTTAGACAAGTTGAATAGAGTAGAGCGTAAGATTGATCCTTGGTTCAATTACCCCTGTTAAAGGTGGCAGGAACGGTTGAACCTCGTACCGACAGGCGAGTCCCATTCTACGGAATTTTCCCGCATTTTAAAACGGAGGCGAGTTATTTTCAAAAACTTTTTCAAAGGTCAGTTTGATTTGCAAAAGTAAAAATTTTGCGATGATAACACCATGTCACACGGACTCGACTCCAAGGTCGCCGCACCCGCGTCGACACGCACCGACACGGGTGCGGCTCAGACTCGGTCAACCCGACCCTGGGTGTGGTCAACGCACCCAGGGTCATTTTGGTCTATTTTTTGGAATTTTTTTTTTTGAATTTTTTTTTAAATTTTTTCTGGGCTATAGCTGTAAGGAAAAAAACCCATCACAACTAAAAAACCTGTACACTTTCAAGTTTTAAGTACAGAATGGGCACAACTCAAGTTTTTGTGGTTTTTTCCTGTACGAAGAAAGTGAATTATTACAGTGTATGAAGAAAGTGCCCAAAAGTGAATTATTCCTGTATGAAGAAAGTGTACAGAATGCCTTCACAACTCATCACCTGTCCCCTAATGGGCACAACTTTGACCGAGTCTTATATATATATATATATTTTTTATTTTTTTTTAATATATATATAGCCGAGTCCCCGTGTCCAAAATTTTTGAAATTGCGCCGCACCCGTGTCGCACCAGCACCCGCACCCGCACCCATGTGACATAGCTTGCGATTGTCTAAAGGACCCGAGCACGATAAGTTGGAACTTGAATGAGTTCACCGTGGGCTTCTGTAAAGTAGATGCGTTGAGGGATTTCCTGCGAGAGATCCGTACCCCTCTCATCGTAGTTGTACTTTTGAGCAGGTATGTTGCGTACTACGATAAATAGGATAAGAGGTCTATGTCTGCCTCGAACATGCAATAACATGCGTTTGAGATCACAAGAGTGATGTTTCTACCCTTATTACGGATTGACCCCTCTTATCGTGGTTGTACTTCTGAACAGGTACGTTGCGTACTGCGATGAGTAGGATGAAAGGTGTATGGTTGCCTCGAACGCGCAATGACGTGTATAATTTACATAAATGATAATCATGCGCCTTCACAGGCAAGATGCTCGATTGGGTTGAAAGACCAGATCATGTAGAATGAGACGACGGTTAAGAAACCCTCCGTCGTGCTCATTCAGGACGGTTCATCAAGAGAGAGGATGAATGGTACAAAACTCCGATGGACAGTCATTAATGACAAATCTCGGGCAAAGATCCGACTTCCCCAGTCATCGGAGGTTAGGGGAAATCGTTCAGGCCACTTCTGCAGAAGTTCAGATGCGCATCCATTGGGCCATTGTTTGCCTTTGGGGATTTACTCTCTTGGTCACTGGTCGTCCCCTTAGGAAGCGGATTCAGATAAGTCATTCGGGGTATAATAAAATACATAGCATAATGGACCCCCGAATCAATCTCGGCTGTTTCTACGTTTTGCCTTGTGCGTACTCACAACGGCCTGCTCATAATGAGACAAGATATAACTTATACACATGATCATGAGATATCGTGTTGTGACGTGAATTGATTGCTTGTCAGCTCGGTAGTTCGGTACGCTACTCATTGAGCTTTGTACGCTTGTCGAGGCGTTACTATAGTTGGTTAAACTGCTTACACAGTTTCTTGCTTAGTAGTAACTAGCTTCTCATACTAGTTAAATGCTTATCCTGTGTAGTTTATGAATTGCTTGTAATGCAATAGCTTGTGCCTTACACTTTTGTGTAGCTGCATGCCGATGGACTGAGCCATCCAATGATACTTGTATATATATTTCGAGCGTTGTTATGAATACTTGTCTTATGCAATTGCTTTGCTTGACTGGTGGGTAGAGTTAGTTACTCTTCACCTATAGTATCTGTTGGATTGCTATAGTTGTTTGTTTAGCACTATGATCCTTATTGCTCTTGTACGTAGCTGTTTGCTTTACTAGAGCTTTGCTTACTCCACAATACGTTTTGTTAGATCTGCTAGTCTTGCTTTTTCTTGCTTGATCTAGCGATTATCTTGCTTATTGTAGCTTTTGTTCTTTCTTGTCTTTTGCACCCCTACTAGTCTGTTGTGAGACTGACCCATTTCATGGACATGTGCTGGATAGGTTGAGACAGCTTGTGATGGCACGATGACGTGATGCATTCAAGGCAAGGCCCTTTCCTGACGTTGCGCTCCTGGGGACACTTTTGATATATGTGGTATAAAGTTTCTTTGAAAACATCTCTTTTGATTAGAACTCTGGATTTCTAAAACTGTATTACCAAAACTTGGTTTTTCATTTCATTTCAATAAAATATATATTTGAATTGCAAATCGGTTTATAAGGGGAAGTCTGCATTTGTGTTGTAATGAGCCCAAAGTCTAGGGACTTGCTATTTTGAACCTGATCTTCCGCTGAACTTCTGTTTCAAACTTTGATAAATGATTGATTTCAAAGCTTTCAACCTTTCTTATAAAAGATTTCAAATCCATGATTTTGGGGCGTTACACATATAGACCCCCTACACTGTATACAATATGATGAGACAGGGAAACAACTGAGAACAGGACATTGACTTAGAAATACGTACCATATTGATGAGTTGGACCTTGTTCTCCACCATTTACTGCCTAGTCCCTCTATGAAATCCCCTTGAATGATTGAATTGATATTAAGCAATTCTTTATTTAGCATCTATACAAGGCACATAAAAGATATCATTGTACATGTTAACCAAATGTCTCTCTGGCATCAATTTATTTTTGGAATTTGGGGCCATGATGGCCTTCTTCTGTTCTCTTAAATGGCTTTGTTGGGATGGAATTCTTGGAATATGGGTCATATCCATGAATTGTTAGAGAATCTTTGGAGGGAACAGATCAAGAGACCTTTATCCATTTGTTGCTTTATCTTCTGTGGCAGGCCATGTGGCAAGTTTTATGTCTTCAATCTGAATTTGTGTGTGTAGAACTTGGTCTTTATATTCTTGAACTGATCTCTTGAATAATCCTTTAGGGAATATGTCAACTATTTGATTTTGTCCTCCAGTAAATTGTCTAATCTTCAGTTGATCCATTCCTTCCTCTAATGATAAAAAAGAAAGAACCAGTCTGAATGTGGCCCAGTAATGGAGATCGAGTTTCATATTTTAGTTGAAACCCACATATCTCTGGCCTGACTCGGGGTTGTGTTATTCCAGTTGGAGATATGTATCTTTAATTCCTGAATATCAAAATCTGATCCCTCATGTTTAAGATTCGAGGGATTCAAATGCAACCCCAAGTGTTTCCATAACTTTGGTTGTCATAGTAGTAGATCTTGTACTCTTAAGACTAACAACCAGTAAACATTAGTCTAGCTCCTGCCAAAGCGCTATGTTGACATTATTCCTTTTGTTTTTCAAATTCCTACTTGGTGAAATGAAAAATTCCCCATAGGGAGAGAGCATCTAGGTGCCATTTTTCCCGATCGGACTGCCAGCGAGTTTAACATATTAAAAAGCAAATAAGAATTAATTCATGTCTAAGGAATTAACTTTTTGATAAATGTAACAATCTTAAAAACCTTGCCATTTTTTGTTGTTTCTCTTGAGCTAATCATTGTGAAATGTGTGTCCATATTTTGGAAAACATAACATGTGTGTGGTACAATCTATGTCACATGGGTGCGGGTGCGGGGATGCGGCACTTCCAAAAAACCCGGGTGCGGGGGTGCGGCAGGGGCAAAAATGTAAAAATAAATAAATTATATATATATATATATAATTTTGAAGTTTTAACAGTTTAACATTTAACAGTTAACATTGTCATAAAATCATTCATCATGAATGCAGCTGAAATCTTCCTTACTGAGTTACAAACAATGCAATATGTCTTGTGATGTAATGGAAGCAGGTTACTGGTCTATGTTCTTTTAGTGAGACGTGAATTATATCGGATTTTTACGCATATTGCTCTTTTACACATCTATATATCTCTTTCAAATTGCAACAACCATCAAATCCAAATCCCAAAAAACAATAATATAAGAAACAAAACAGCATCAAACCAATAGTGGAATTACCCCAAATAACTACGGCAGGTATCTATAAAATCTCACTTGCCCTGTTTCTTACCTTCCGGTGCTTACAAGGTTTACACAAATATTAAAAGCAATCTCGAAAACTATAAAACCATATACACGATCACTTGGTTCTAGCAGGGGGAGCCCAAAAGAGAAGCAAAATCTTCACATTGTCATCAAGATTAAAGTGCCAAAAATGCTAACATGGTGATTTGGGTAATCGTGTATATGCACATAAGCAACAAATCAACAGTGATGAGTTCCAATTTGTTGAAGAAAACAATGTTTGATGCTATGTCACATGGGTGCAGGTGCGGGGATGCGGCACTTCCAAAAAACGAGTGAGAGGGGGGGCTCGACCCCTCCCCTGCCGACCCAACAAGAGAGCGAGAGGGGGGGGGCTCGACCCCTCCCCTGCCGAAATCAGAGGGAGCAGGGGGGGGGGGGGGCTCGACACCTCTCCTGCCGAAATCAGAGGGAGCAGGGGGGGTTCGGACCCTCCCCTGCCGACCCAACAAGAGAAAGAGAGGGTGCAGGGGGGGCTCGACCCCTCCCCTGCCGACACAAGCAGAGAGCGAGAGGGACGTACCTGCGACGAGGGAGAGGAGGAGCTTAGGAGGTGGCGTCGGGAGGAGAGGGCTCGAGCTGAGCTGCGCGGGAGAGGAGAGGAGTGATTTGGGCAATTTTTTTTTGCCTTAATCACTCCTTTCATCGTTTTTTTTTTAACGTACGAAATGTGGATGAAAACGACCCTGGGTGCGTTGACCGCACCCTGGGTCGTGTTGACCGCACCCAGGGTTGTGTTGACCGCACCCGCGTCGCATCCTGTCGACGCGGGTGCGGCACCTGCTTTGCCGAGTCCCTGTTACTTAGGGTACAATAAATCTTCTTCATGATGCTGAGATTGACATGATTGCGATTAGCCTTATATACATAATATCTTCTAATATGATCTATGCTGTTGTCTGATTTTAAAGTTTAATTTTTGTTAGTTCCTTTGCTTGCTTCTTTTCCCATTGGTGCATAATACAACTTTCAATGAAATGGCACAAAAACCAAAGCACAAAAATTCAATTAAAAAATAATAGATTTTATTATCAAATCTCGGAATCATATACAAAATGCATTTAAGCAAAGAGAAATATACTACAAAATTGCTTACGAATAATGTAGATGAAAATACAAATCTTTATTTAATAAAACACATTTTGATGCATGCTCACACATCTCATCCTCACACACCATACTCACACATACACACACTTCATACTTGCACTACGACAAGTTCCATATTGTTACATATATCTTAACAACAACCAGATGAATGACTTAACTTACCCAGTTTCTGCATCCAGGTCTTCTTTCTAATAGATAATAAGCTTGACTTCCAATATTTATAGTAAATTACTTTGAATCGTCCAACATTTATAGTTAGCTTTTTTTTACTATACATGGTTTCATATGCTTATCTTTTTGCACCTATACAAAGCTTACAAGTCTCTTCCAATTTTAGGATTCAATGCAGGATCTATAGAAAACTATCGTTCCTATTATTGAGATGATGTATTGTGTTTTATTATAGCAGTATGATAGCAGTAATCGGTGTCACACTTATTAGCTGGTGGCGTAGTACTAAGAAATACCATTTTTGTACTGCTGGCTTGTAATGCATTTGCTTCTACAACATACCACGGTGTACATTTGGTTCATTACCATGTCTGCCTTGAATATATTGTTGTCACTCACTCACTTTGAGTTAAGTGTTATTTTGAAAAAGATTAGTTCTTATCAAATTAGATGTCAGTTCACTTGTGACTTTTAGTTTTATGATCAACAGGTCCTCTCTTCACTGAATGGTTTTGAAAATCTGAAAACACGTCTCTCTAAGAAAGCTGAGTGAGTTCCCAGTTGAAATTTAAGATTCCTGCACCAAACAAGTTTTATCATAAGCTGCTTTTGTCCACTCATTATTTTTCTGATGTTGATTGTTTGAATCAGGTTTATTGTCTTGAATCGTGCAAAATTGAGACTGGATATTAATGTCAGTCATGCAGTTATGAGGCTTCCACTGAAAAGAAATGGATGCGCCTCATATGAAATGGTGATACATCTTTCCTTTATGTTTTTCCATGTATCATTCTGGGATTGCAGTGCTATATGAAGTATTTTGACATTGAAACTATGTTATTTTTATTTAGGGCAAATTACAATAAAACCACACTATTTATCAATTCTGTGCATGCAACCACCCATTTTTTCTACTATTACGTTTAAGCACCTGGTGTTCATCTATGTGAAGAACATGTCTGGCTCCCACATTGATCAGCTATCTATGTTTAGCCAAATATAGTGACTAAACTAACATTTATATCATTAACAAAATAACATGGTAAATGGATGATTTCTATCAATGAAGAGCAAAAAAAATATTTCATATCTTAAGCAGGGATTTGAACTTCATTAATAAAAGGCAGGTGCTTGCATGTAATAACTGAACTGTTGGGCAGTGAAGTGATAATCTTGGTAGTTTTCTGTGATTTACTCTTTTCATTGTTTTGTTATCCTTGCCAAACAGCCTGGTTGGTTCTTGGAAGTGAAACTATATTCTTATTCTTATTTATTTATATCCTTTGCTGACTGTTTACGTGTATATTTTCTATAAGATTTTTTCTTTATCATTTCCCTTGGATTGTTTTTTCAATTGATCAAGGAATGGAGCTTCTTCTTGGTTTCTTATCTGCGATTTATTCAAAAGGTTAAACTAGTTATGTAGTAGATTTTCTATGTAATTCTGTGGGTTGAGACTGATGTTTTCCATGTAATTGTTTGCCTTCTGTTTTCTAACGTGGATAATTTTCATATTTATCTGCATATACTTAAGCAGACAAGATAGATTTAGTTTTTCATTTTCCCAAGGTTTGTTTGTGAGGTTTCTAATTCATTGAATTACTTGATATGGTCCATGCTGCAGGTTTTTGACCTAAGGAAACTCGTCTTGAAGTTTCATGCGAAGGAGAGAAATGGTGCTTTCATATCAATGCTCGAAAGCAGTTCTGATTATTTGAACTCTGACCTTCCAAGTTCAAACTTTTCAGAATGTATTCCTGCCATCATCGAGGAGTTGTATGATGCCTACTATATCAAATTAGCAGATTTTGAGGTGGAGTTTGTTATCTAAATTTGTATTAACATCCATTACAGATCTTACTTTCTGAAATGCCTATATAATTTGGCAATCTGCAGGGAAACATTATGGCAACTGATTCTTCAAAGCCAGTTCCTATATTTGATCTCTCGGATGCTTCAGTTACGCTCAGATCGTGCATCATCGAAGATGAATACATGCTAAAACAGTTAGAGGTAGTTGAAACTGCAGGAAGTGCAACTGAGATTATAGGATCGTGTATAGAAACTAAAGTGTATGTGTTCATTATCTGTTCATCAATTGTCATGGTCTTGTGAAATTGACTTGAAGCAATTTAAGCTTTTATAGTAACTGTAAAGCTTAGACTTATTTGTTCATAACATACTGTGCGACAAATGTTCTTGAGAATTCACTTGGTGAATGTCTTTGTTTTTTTTTTATATCTTGTTTTTCTGGTAAAACCTATGAAAACGTTTTTTTTTTTAAATATCTTATTTCTCTAGCAAAACTTGTGCAAAGTGTAATCAAAATTTGTCAAAAAGGAGAATAGAAAGCTTTTTGTAAAATAACATTGAAAAGAATTTTGTCCAGTGTTATCAAAAACGTGCCTTGAGGCACAAAAGGCGCACCTCGCCTTGAGGCACGGCCCTCTGTGCCTCAAGGCGTAGGCCTAAGGCACAATTTTTTTTTTTACAACAAGATTTCTGAGACATAATCAACAAGATTTTTGTAGGTTAATCTCATATATTTTTCAGTTATGTAATCAGTTTCTTAGTATATTGCTATATTTTAACTTTTGTTGGTTAATCTCGTATATTTTTCAGTTATTTCAGTTATGTAATTAGTTTCTTAATATATTTTAACTTTTGTTGGTTAATCTCATATATTTTCCAGTTATGTAATCAGTTTTTAGTTACTTTTATATGTTAATCTCATATTTTTTAATACTTATTTGAGATTTTCTATTTCTTATTGGTTGTTATTTCATCAATAAAGCATTTTTTTATTTATTTGTATTTTTAGATATTTTTTTAAAGTTAAAAAAAAAAAATCGAGGCTTATGCTTTACGCCTCGAGGCTTACGCCTCACCTCGGTTTTTGGTGGAGCGCCTCACTACGCCTCAACACTTTTCACAACACTGCTGTCAACTTAATTTTTTGGTGAAAAATGACATGAAACCTTTCAAGGATTCTAGAACTACACATTTCTTTTTAGGTGGGTAAAGTTGGGGTTTTGCAGGATATCAGTTTATTGGATAATAAATGTGTGCTCTAAATATTTTGCTGATGGGGTGCTCCTAGTACACCAGACAACTTAGTCCCCATAACGTGGGAACTCGAAGATGCCTAATAGTAGGTGAATCCACATATGCCTCAACAAAGAATAAGTGACTTTTGGAACCCCACCTATATACTTTTCTCAAATAATTACAAATGGTTGCATCAAGCGGCTGGCCCTAAGATCCTAAACTAACACTTTCTCTAATAGAAACATCCCTTGGGGTACTAGAGTCCAGGGCTAGATCAATCAATGTGGTTCTATTCTTTGAAGTTTGTAATGAAATATGGCAAATACAAACAAATGCCTCTTATGGGCAAGTATAACATACACAAATGGAGACCACTTATGGGTCAAGATACAATCACATACACAATGTCACTTATGAGCAAGAGAGACAACATAAAAAATATAAAAAATCTATTGGAAGAATGCTTGAGAACAAGCATAAAAGAACAAGAGGGGGTTCACCCCTATTTATACACAAGGCGCAGTCTCAATAGAGTTGTTGGACTATTCCAACAGCTCTATTGACTAGTCAACTCTATGTCGACTAGTCAAAAAAGAACCCAACTCTATTTGGTATTTGACCAAATACTCTCTATAAAAAGGGAAAAAACTGAAAGAAAAGAAGAAAGTAAAAGTACTAATGTGCCCCTAATGAGCACAACCTATTACAAGGATTGAAATGACCAAAATACCCTTAATGGGTATTTACCTACTACATCATTATAAATATATAAATATACGTAGGTATATATGTGAATACATACAAAGCATATATATATATATATATATATATATATATATATATATATATATATATATATATATATACATACATATATTAACACTTCCCCTCAACCTTACAGTGTAATCACCGAAAGTTTATCAAGCCAAAAATGAAACCGAGGAGGGAGAGTTTTCATAAAGAAGTCAACCAACTAAAATTCTGAAGCTACATAGGGAAGGATGATGGTCTTCTTCAGGTACTCTTCGCGAGCATAGTGGCAATCCTTTTCGATATGTTTAGTGCGCTCATGAAACATGTGATTGTCGGTTATGTAGATGACACTTTTATTGTCATAGACTCATAGCATAACCTTGTGCGTGCTTGAATATGTACATTCATATCTTCAAGTAATCTTCACAACCAAACAATCGCTAATGTTGCAGTAGCCATTGCACGATACTCAACTTCATTGAATGATAATGATACTTTATATTTTTGATGGCATTGTTTCTCGATGTTTTTTAACGATATGCAGAAAGGTGTTGAATAAGTTTTATGTCATGCTTCCCAAGGCTATTGTTAAAAATGTATATATACATAGTGTAAATACATATGAATATATATATATATATATATATATATATATATATATATATAGGTTAGGATAGTTAGTATAATTTTTACTTTTTTGTTTATTTTGAACTAGTCAACATTTGTTGACTAGTCAACCAAAAGAGTTGTTGGGTTGGTCCAACGGATCTATTTAGAACCGTTGGGCCTCTCCCAACGTCTCTTTGGAGCTCCTCTCGTTTATGTATATATATAGGGGTGAAACCGCTCCCTTTTGTAATGCTTCTTGCATGAATTTATATCAATAAAATATTATTTTTAATCTCTTGTGTTGGCCCCTTTAGTGGGTTTTGTATGTGAGCCTATTTGTGGCTTCTTGTGTGTTAACTTTGGTATTTTGGTGGACTTTGTTGTGGCTCTTTTGTGTGTCCACTTTGGTGATTTGGTGAACATCGTTGGAGGCTCTCATTTCCTTGCATGGTTTCAGAGCTTGGTGATAAAGCAAAATTTATTTTTGATGCATCAAGAAACATGTTCCTATTCAAGTGCTTGTGAGATCGTGATTGCATTTCAAGCAGTGTTATCAAAAACGTGCCTTGAGGTGCAAAAGGCGCGCCTCGCCTTGAGGCGCGGCCCTCTGTGCCTCAAGGTGCAAGCCTGAGGCGCAAATTTTTTTTTTTACAACAAGACTTCTGAGACATAATAAAAAAGATTTTTGTAGGTTAATTTCATATATTTTCCAGTTATTTCAGTTATATAATAAGTTTCTTAGTATATTACTATATTTTAACTTTTGTTGGTTAATCTCATATATTTTTCAGTTATCAGTCATATAATTAGTTTCTTAATATATTTTAACTTTTTTTGGTTAATCTCATATATTTTTCAGTTATGTAATCAGTTTTTTAGTTACTTTTATATGTTAATATCATATTTTTTAGAATAATCTCATATATTTTAACTTTTGTAGGTTAATCTCATATATTTTTCAGTTATTTCAGTTATGTAATCAGTTTCTTAGTATATTTTAACTTTTGTTGGTTAATCTCATATATTTTTCAGTTATGTAATCAGTTTTTAGTTACTTTTATATGTTAATCTCATATTTTTTAGAATAATCTCATATATTTTAACTTTTTTAGGTTAATCTCATATATTTTTCAGTTATTTCAGTTATGTAATCAGTTTCTTAGTATATTTTAACTTTTGTTGGTTAATATCATATATTTTCCAGTTATGTAATCAGTTTTTTAGTTACTTTTATATATTAATCTCATATTTTTTGAAATAATCTCATATATTTTAACTTTTGTTGGTTAATCTCATATATTTTCCATTTTTATAAACGGTTTCTTAGTATATTTTTTCTTTTATTGGTTAATCTCATATATTTTTCAGTTATGTAATAATTTTTTTGGTTACTTTTATATGTTAATCTCATATTTTTTAGAATAATCTCATATATTTTAACTTTTTTAGGTTAATCTCATATATTTTCAGTTATTTCAGTTATGTAATAAGTTTCTTAGTATATTTTAACTTTTTTGGTTAATCTCATATATTTTCCAATTATATAATCAGTTTTTAGTTACTTTTATATGTTAATCTCATATTTTTTAGAATAATCTCATATGTTTTAACTTTTATAGGTTAATCTCATATATTTTCCAGTTATTTCAGTTATGTATTCTAAGTATATTTTAACTTTTTCTGGTTAATCTCATATATTTTCCAATTATATAATCAATTTTTAGTTACTTTATATGTTAATCTCATATTTTGTAGTACTTATTTGAGATTTTCTATTTCTTATCGGTTGTTATTTCATCAATAAAGCATTTCTTTATTTATTTGTATTTTTAGATATTTTTTTTATTAATTTTTTATAATTTTTTTAAAGTTTTGAATTTTTTTTTGAGGCTTACGCTTTACGCCTCGCCTCGGTTTTTGGTGGAGCGCCTCGCTACGCCTCAACGCTTTTCACAACACTGGTTTCAAGTAAAAGATTGGTAGTGTGCTCTTTATTGGTGGTGCTTGCTAGGTGGTGGAGTGCCCATGTCTTCACCTTGCTTTCCTCTTTCTTCTTCTCTCTTCTCTATTCTTTTTTTCTTGTTCTATCTTCTTTAGCCCTTGAAAAATGGATGACAATGAAAATATCACCATAAAACCCATCAAATTCAATGACTTAAATTATGTAACATGGGCTTCAATTATGAAGCACCTTATATAGAGAAAAGGGTTGTGGAGACTAGTGGACGAGACCAATCACGAACCCAAACTAATCCTTACCAAAGAAGAAGGCAAAAGAGTAGGCAATGACTACCTATAAGAAAAAATGAAAGGAATGGAGAATGGGGTATCCTAAGATTTTGTTTTGGCTTATTAGTAGTGTTGATATTAAGAGGTACTCTAGTTTTGATAAATTCAAATATGCAAATAAGGCATGAGATTATCTCAAGAGAATGTATTATCTTAAAGATATTGCACATATGTGCAATTTGCAAGACAAAATTCAAAATATGACTCAAGGGGGCAAAGGTATTAGAGAATACTATAATGAATTGTCCGAACTTTGGGAAGAGTTGACTCTTCTTGAACCTAAATGGCATTGTCCCGAAGATATAGAACTCCACAAAAATCTAATATATGCAAAGCATTTTTTTCAATTCATTAATGGATTGAGGTCAAAGAGGATTTCTAAGAGTGATGATGACTCAGTTCTAGCT